>NW_011494748.1:4343859-4346118 GCF_000754665.1 Bison bison bison | reverse complement strand
CTTATTTAAAAATATTAAGCTGAATCTATTTATCATGTACCCTGAAAACCCCAATATCTTATTATCTATTAGAATAATTTATTATTTCATCAAAATCATACTAAGTTAGCAGTTAAATCTTTTAACTGCTATTCAGTAAATGATATATCTATGAAGATGTTTGATGAGGCTTGACATTGATAGCAAATAATGTAAGGAAATGGGAAAAATACTTTCTGGGAAGAGACATGCTATTCTTTAGATAGCAGAGACCCATGTAACAAATTATTGTCATAGTATTATCAAGTACTTATATAATTTGCTACTTGACAAGTAGAAATTTCCAGTGTAACAAAACCAGACATTGACTATGAAACCAATTCAGTGGTAGATGTAACATTGGTGATTGGGATTTGCTATTCATTGTTTTATATTTTGTTGTGGAATAATAGGCAAATAGCTGTGGCATTTTTACGCATTTGAATCTTCTTGTACTTTTTCTCCATTATCGGATATTTCACTGTGAATAAACAGTACATATAAAAATTATAAATATATTTAGGGCATCAGATATGTGCTTAAAGAAACAATTTAAGTGTGGGGCAGGAAGCTAAGAATGCTTGACTGTTAGTGGAAAAGTAGATATGCTGCTGCTGCTGCAGCTGCTAAGTTGCACCAGTCGTGTCCGACTCTGTGCGACCCCAGAGACGGCAGCCCACCAGGCTCCCCCGTCCCTGGGATTCTCCAGGCAAGAACACTGGAGTGGGTTGCCATTTCCTTCTCCAATGCATGAAAGTGAGAAGTGAAAGTGAAGTCGCTCAGTCCTCTCCGACTCCTAGCGATCCGTGGACTGCAGCCCACCAGGCTCCTCCATCTATGGGATTTTCCAGGCAAGAGTACTGGAGTGGGCTGCCATTGACTTCTCTGGTAGATATGCTAGTGAGTCTGGGTTAGGAGATTCTGATTTCTAAGAGACTGCCAACACAATGTCTGAATCTGATGATTTAGTGACTATATATTTAAAACCTTAACTTACTTTTTGGGATTTTTGTTATGTAATGTTGGTTGTATCCATGCAACTGGACCTCTTTTTTTATGTGACTTCACCATAATATATTTCTTGTCATCATATATATGTGATGTATGTGTATGTGATAATAATGTGTAATATAATGAAAATTACTTGCATTTTTTTGCAAAATACATATTCCCTTTGCTTAGAACATTATTAAAATTGTTTCCGTCTCTTAAAACCGTTTTCCTTATGACACTGTGTTGTGAATATTAGTGTCTTTTAATGTTAAGAACAATAATGATAGCCTACACATATGAAGTGCTTTTGTTGTGCTGTGCACGATAGAAGTTCATTATGTGTATTCCCTCATTTGATTTTGATAACCACTAAGATATCAGTTTGGAGAAGGCAATGGCACCCCACTCCAGTACTCTTGCCTGGAAAATCCCATGGATGGAGGAGCCTGGTGGGCTGCAGTCCATGGGATCGCTAAGAGTCGGACAGGACTGAGCGACTTCACTTTCACTTTTCACTTTCACGCATTGGAGAAGGAAATGGCAACCCACTCCAGTGTTCTTGCCTGGAGAATCCCAGGGACAGGGGAGCCTGGTGGGCTGCCGTCTGTGGGGTCACACAGAGTCTAACACGAGTGAAGTGACTTAGCATAGCATAGCATGATATCAGTTATCAGTTTCATTTCCAGGGCAGTTTAAATGAGTTGTCTAAGGTCATTTTGTAAGTTGTGGATTCAAATTGTATATGATCTTGAAATTTGATCCAGAGTTCATTCATGCAGGTACTTATAAAACAAAAACCTTTATGAGAAATATATTTTTTCTACCAAGTTTTATTATTGATCTTGGGAAATACGGTTGAAGGAACAGATTTATGGGTGTGATGTCATGGGTCTGGCTCTGCCATTTGTTCTGCACAAGTAGTGGCAGCTCTGTCAGGAGTGGGGAGAGTAAATGCAAAAAAAAGAAAAAAAGACAGAAGGACCAACTCTGATCGAAAGATAGCAAGACAAAGAAAGTAAGGAAACTGTCATTATGAAACATCTATGACTGTTTTTCACACATCCTATGTCATTTAGTGTTCTTGCTAATTCTGTGGGACACAGGCAATACATGATCCTCTCTATTATAGCTGGGGTAAAGTTAACTGAAACTTTCAGAAATTAGATCTTCCAAATGGAGGCCATCCACCCAATGACGGAAGGTGGACTGAAACTCAGATCTTAGAGGAAATGACTTTGCAATAGACAT
>NW_011494748.1:4339972-4343759 GCF_000754665.1 Bison bison bison | reverse complement strand
TTCTCTCTCTCTCTCATTCTTTTCCCTCTCTTGAGCTCTCCAGTTGCTGCTCCGAGTTTTCCTACACTGGTCTGCATCCTTAGGATGAAAGAACATTAATGAGATAGTTTTAGTACTGAATCAAAGCATTGAAAATATCAACACCAGCTTTAGCCATCTCACTATCATAAGAAATACTTAAATGACTGATATAGCTCAAAAGAGACCTCTTCCTTGGTGTCACATTCCATAAGACTTGTCTAGTATAATTTCAATTGTCCAGCAATCAAATGAAGGACACCGTCTTATTATATATTCTATAGGCATGCCATCTTATTATTTATTCTGTGGAAACCTCCAGCTAGATGTGGAAAAGGAAACTCAAAGCAATTGAGCATCATTTCATTTTTCTGTTCCTGGTAGCTCTAAATATAAAAATCAAGATCGCTATTGGACATGGGTTTGGGTGGACTCCAGGAGTTGGTGATGGACAGGGAGGCCTGGTGTGCTGTGGTTCATGGGGTTGGAAAGAGTTGGACACGACTGAGAGACTGAACTGAACAGAACTGAACTGTAGTTTTATGGAACTCTTCTGTACAAGGACTTCATTATAAGAAGTAAAATAGTGCCTGGAAAAAAAAATTATGTTATCCTGTGAATCTGGGTACATGCTACCTGTTGAGCAAGTATGGGAAAGATTTAAAAGGATGGGAGATTTAGAATAGCAATGTATTTGGGCTTCTGTGTGATGCAGTTGATGATTTTCTTCAATATTCCTCAATAAGCTTTTATTGCAGGTATTGTTAGTTGCTATCCAACAACTTCTTATCACTTTCGTCCTTTATAACAAAATCCTGATTTTATTGAAAAAAATCATATTCTTCTCCAACCATGATCTGGCATGATCAGGTGATACAATTATGGCTAGTGTGTTCTGAGTGGTGATTCTTAAACGTGTGTCCTGATGATGAATTCTTTGTGGGATAAATAGAAATATATAGAAAAAACAGCTCCCCTCTTTTTGTTTGGTTGCTTAAAATTATTGTAGCCAACTTACTGACATGGAGATGTTTTCCAATATATTGAGGATGGCAGAAAGGAAGTATGGAAGTGATGTGGGTCCTCGACAAGACTGACCTACTGATTTAACCAACTCTAGCTGTGCTCCTGAAATTCTTTGTTGAAGGACTGCTGTGCTTTTAGGATTCTATTATTATTATGTAATTTGGGGATTTTTCCTTACTTTCTCTCTGCTATCCCACCTAGCTTCATAGCTTATTCCTTAGAATATGATAAACTATGTCAAGACTTCACATTTGTGACAGTGTGCAGATTGTTTCAGGGCTTCGCAGATGGCACTAGTGGTAAAGAACCCTCCTGCCAATTCAGGAGACATAAGAGATGCAGGTTCAATCCCCTGGAAGAGGGCATGGCAACCCACTCCAGTATTCTTGCCTGGAGCATCCCATGGACAGAGGAGCCTGGCAGGGTACAGTCCATAGGGTCTCAAAGAGTCGGGCACAACTGAAGCAACTTAGCATGCAGGCACACACACGGTTCGTTTCAGTTGTCATTCTAGTATCATTTTTATTACACATGTTTATAAAGTGATGTGGTCATGTCAGGTAACAGACACTAAGTATTTAATCATTCTCATCACTTAATATTATAAGCATGCTGCTGCTGCTGCTGCTGCTAAGTCGCTTCAGTCGTGTCCGACTCTGTGTGACCCCATAGACGGCAGCCCACCAGGCCCCGTTGTCCCTTGGATTCTCCAGGCAAGAACACTGGAGTGGGTTGCCATTTCCTCCTCCAATGCATGAAAGTGAAAAGTGAAAGTGAAGTCGTCAGTCGTGTCCAACTCTTAGCGACCCTGTGGACTGCAGCTTACCAGTCTCCTCCGTCCATGGGATTTTCCAGGCAAGAGTACTGGAGTGGGTTGCCATTGCCTTCTCTGATTATAAGCATGGCATCTAAGCAAAATTGGAATTTGGCTATAGCCTCAGGTATATTTTGTTGCTACCCATGTCTTTCCTGTTTTTTGTTCTACTTTTGCTTAACACTTTCTACCAGATGCTTGGATATTGATAAATAAACCATACTCAGAGAAAACTGGTCAATCTAATCACACTAGGACCACAGCCTTGTCTAACTCAATGAAACTAAGCCATGCCCATGGGGCAAACCAAGATGGGCGGGTCATGGTGGAGAGATCTGACAGAATATGGTCCACTGGAGAAGGGAATGGCAAACCACTTCAGTATTCTTGCCTTGAGAACCCCATGAACAGTATGAAAAGGCAAAATGATAGGATACTGAAAGAGAAACTCCCCAGGTCAGTAGATGCCCAATATGTTACTGGAGATCAGTGGAGAAATAACTCCAGAAAGAATGAAGGGATGGAGCCAAAGCAAAAATAATACACAGCTGTGGATGTGACTGGTGATAGAAGTAAGGTCCGATGCTGTAAAGAGCAATAATGCATAGGAACCTGGAATGTCAGGTCCATGAATCAAGGCAAATTGGAAGTGGTCAAACAAGAGATGGCAAGAGTGAATGTCAACATTCTAGGGATCAGCGAACTGAAATGGACTGGAATGGGTGAATTTAACTCAGATGACCATTATATCTACTACTGCAGGCAGGAATCCTCAGAAGAAATGGAGTAGCCATCATGGTCAACAAAAGAGTCCGAAATGCAGTACTTGGATGCAATCTCAAAAATGACAGAATGATCTCTGTTCCTTTCCAAGGCAAACCATTCAATATCACAGTAATCCAAGTCTATGCCCCAACCAGTAACGCTGAAGAAGCTGAAGTTGAATGGTTCTGTGAAGACCTACAAGACCTTAGAGAACTAACACCCCAAAAAGATGTCCATTTCATTATAGGGGACTAGAATGCAAAAGTAGGAAGTCAAAAAACACCTGAAGTAACAGGCAAATTTGGCCTTGGAATATGGAATGAAGTAGGGCAAAGACTAATAGAGTTTTGCCAAGAAAATGCACTGGTCATAACAAACACCCTCTTCCAACAACACAAGAGAAGACTCTACACATGGACATCACCAGATGGTCAACACCAAAATCAGACTGATTATATTCTTTGCAGCCAAAGATGGAGAAGCTCTATACAGTCAGCAAAAACAAGACCAGGAACTCACTGTGGCTCAGACCATGAGCTCCTTATTGCCAAATTCAGACTGAAATTGAAGAAAGTAGGGAAAACCACTAGACCATTCAGATATGACCTAAATCAAATCCCTTATGATTATACAGTGGAAGTGAGAAATAGATTTAAGGGCCTAGATCTGATAGACAGAGTGCTTGATGAACTATGGAACAAGGTTCGTGACATTGTACAGGAGACAGGGATCAAGACCATCCCCATGGAAAAGAAATGCAAAAAAGCAAAATGGCTGTCTGGGGAGGCCTTACAAATAGCTGTGAAAGGAAGAGAAGCAAAAAGGAAAGATAAAAACATCTGAATGCAGAGTTCCAAAGAATAGCAAGAAGAGATAAGAAAGCCTTCCTCAGCGGTCAATGCAAAGAAATAGAGGAAAACAACAGAATGGGAAAGACTAGAGATCTCTTCAAGAAAATCAGAGATACCAAAGGATCATTTCATGCAAAGATGGGCTCGATAAAGGACAGAAATGGTATGGACCTACCATTTCTGGTAGAAGATATTAAGAAGAGATGGCAAGAATACACAGAAGAACTATACAAAAAAGATCTTCATGACCAAGATAATCACGATGGTGTGGTCACTCACCTAGAGGCAGACCTCCTGGAATGTGAGGTCAAGT
>NW_011494748.1:4338802-4339872 GCF_000754665.1 Bison bison bison | reverse complement strand
AACATGCCAGCAAATTTGGAAAACTCAGCAGTGGCCACAGGACTGGAAAAGGTCAGTTTTCATTCCAATTCCAAAGGAAGGCAATGCCCAAGAATGCTGAAACTACCGCACAATTGCACTCATCTCACACGCTAGTAAAGTAATGCTCAAAATTCTCCAAGCCAGGCTTCAGCAATATGTGAACCGTGAACTTCCTGATGTTCAAGCTGGCTATAGAAAAGGCAGAGGAACCAGAGATCAAATTGCCAACATCCACTGGATCATGGAAAAAGCAAGAGAGTTCCAGAAAAATATCTATTTCTGCTTTCTTGACTATGCCAAAGCCTTTGACTGTTTGGATCACAATAAACTGTGGAAAATTCTGAAAGAGATGGGCATACCAGACCACCTGATCTGCCTCTTGAGAAATTTGTATGCAGGTCAGGAAGCTACAGTTAGAACTGGACATGGAACAACAGACTAGTTCCAAATAGGAAAAGGAGTAAGTCAAGGCTGTATATTGTCACCCTGTTTATTTAACTTCTATGCAGAGTACATTGAGAAACGCTGGACTGGAAGAAACGCAAGCTGGAATCAAGATTGCCGTGAGAAATATCAATAGCTCAGAATGCAGATGACACCACCCTTATGGCAGAAAGTGAAGAGGAACTAAAAAGCCTCTTGATGAAAATGAAAGTCGAGAGTGAACAAGTTGGCTTAAAGCTCAACATTCAGAAAACGAAGATCATGGCATCTGGTCCCATCACTTCATGGGAAATAGATGGGGAAACAGTGGAAACAGTGTCAGACTTTATTTTTCTGGGCTCCAAAATCACTGCAGATGGTGACTGCAGCCTTGAAATTAAAAGACGCTTACTCCTTGGAAGAAAAGTTATGACCAACCTAGATAGCATATTGAAAACCAGAGACATTACTTTGCCAACAAAGGTTCGTCTAGTCAAGGCTATGGTTTTTCCTGTGGTCATGTATGGATGTGAGAGTTGGACTGTGAAGAAAGCTGAGCACTGAAGAATTGATGCTTTTGAACTGCGGTGTTGTGGAAGACTCTTGAGAGTCCCTTGGACTGCAAG
>NW_011494748.1:4326473-4338702 GCF_000754665.1 Bison bison bison | reverse complement strand
AAGCTGAAACTCCAGTACTTTGGCCACCTCATGTGAAGAGTTGACTCACTGGAAAAGACTCTGATGCTGGGAGGGATTGGGGTCAGGAGGAGAAGGGGACGACAGAGGATGAGATGGCTGGATGGCATCACTGACTCGATGGACGTGAGTCTGAGTGAACTCCGGGAGTTGGTGATGGACAGGGAGGCCTGGCGTGCCTGCGATTCATGGGGTAGCAAAGAGTCGGACACGACTGAGCGACTGATCTGATCTGATCTGAATTTTATATATTCTATGTTTATTTGAGTTTATCAGATTACACAATGAAATGAAGATTTTATTGCATTTATCTTTCAGAGTTTAATCAGAGTGTATTTACTCCTGCAAGTTCAGACTTACAATTTATTTTTCTCTCACTAAATAAATGTTCTAGTGTGCTTTTTTATCATTATTTTGAATTTTGAGGCACATTGATTAAAACATGATACGGATTTCTCCCTACTATATGGTATACATCAATACCTTTTCAGATATTTTTGTGTGTCTTTGAACACTTTGACATTTTCCACATGACTGAAATTGACAAACGATAAGGATCAACTTTCTTTGTAATAAAAATGTGCATATTGCTCAGATTTTCACGTGAAAATGAAGAAAGCTGGTGGAATGGGTCACTGGTGAAATACTTAACTTTTTAATGACATATATTAGACTTTCTGTGATTATCAACACTGTACTGTTGTCTTATTAGTCACTTTTTAGTGGCTGAACTAAATGATTTGTTTTGACTGTCTCATTGTTTGGAAGAAAAGCTATTGCAGAAGTTTTATGTCTGTTTTTGGTCTTGTAAAACTAGAAAGGGCATAGTCCTGTCTCAAAGGCTTTCCGTGAAGGACTTACAAGTCAGAGCTCAGTGTCTGAGTTTGTTTCCAAACTTAAATTTCTCAAGTTTCAGAGAGACAGACTTCTATTAGGCCACCGGGCTAGTGAAGCAATGTTTAGATATTATTTCAATCAAAGAACTGTGTTCCATTACCCTAGGATCTATGTCAAGCTGTGGATTAGGTTAAAAAACCAACAAAAGCTCCTGGTGGTTGAAAGATTATAAGTATTTTGCTACATTACTGCATTGCAGGCATGAGCACGTTCTTTCAGCATTTTCGAGTTTCACAACGTTGCCATTAATTAATTGTGTCTATCTAGCTAAAACACTAGTCAGAGTTACTGTCTGCACTTTTAATAAATCCTTTGAATTCCCTTGATCTTTCTTTTTTCTTATCCTCTCTGTGTACTGTAGCAAAACTTTCCCAAACCCATAAAACTTTGATTAATGGAATGAAGAATTGGATTTGTGATACCTGTTTTCATTTTTCTCCCATGCTTCTCTGACCTGGGGGTCACTTTCTAAATGTTCCTCGCCCTTTTACAAAAGCTGGTAATTAAAAAAAAAAAACAAAAACTGAAATTTATATAAAGCATGACCATCCTTGCTGTTACTAAGTTATTTATCCACAAATGCATACAATAGCCCTTTATTATACACATTTATACCTAGTGTTTCTATTCTAGTAGTTTATGTCCCTTCCTTTTCTTCACATTTTCTTCCTTTTGCTCCGTAATCATATGCATGGTTACAAATTAGGTAGAAAATAGACTGCAGGAAAAAAAAGTTTATCATTGAAAGTATTTTTCACTGTCACCTTTGGGTAGCACTTCATGATTTCTTGCATGAAATCCAGAACTATTCATTGATTCTAAAACCATCTAGTAATTAATGAAAATGATGATATCCAGATTTAACTATGTTTTTGGAAGACCTATGTTTTTACCCTCAAATTTCTATGCCAATAACCTGACTTTTTTTTTTCCATTCAGAATTCATGTTAAAACATCTTTAATTTCTAGGTTTCCTTCTTTCTCCTTAGTCTCTCTTTCTCTTCTAGGCAAATATAGTAAAGAAGCAAAGTTGCTACTATGAACGTGTTACATCCTCGACCCTAGGAGAACTCAATGTCTCCCAGCTGTGTGAAGTGTATTTCTTAGTAGGGAGCCTGGTCCCACTTTTATGTGGTCCTGCTGGTGTAAACAGCTATCATGTTTGGATTCAAAGGTGACCCAAGATAGCGTCCTGGGGACACGTTCCTAAAATGAAGTAAAACCCAATTCTGTCCATGTGCTGCCAGGTGGGAACAGGGTTGGGTGCCCTGCTGAGAGTGATGTGCTTTGTGAATAGAATCTACTAGGGGTGTCCAGTTCAGAGTATCAAGCCAGGCCTCTTTCCCTTGTGTTTTAGGATATCTAAAGTAAAATGCAGAAAATGGCATCTTCCCTTTCTCACAGCTTAGGTGAACCCTTTTGGTCATGTGAGAATCTATCTTATTTATGCTGTGGTGTGGAGATAAAGATATTGCCATCAAGGTCATAATAACTTTTATGCTCAGTATAGTGCTTCCTAAAAAAACAAAAGGAGTTTTTTTTTTTTAATTAACTTTTAATTTTATGTTGGGGTATAGTTGATTTACAGTGTTTTGTTAGTTTCAGGTATACAGCAAAGTAGTTCAGTTATACATACCCACTTCAGATCAGGGATACCAACAGACTGAAAGTGAGAGGATGGAAAGAAGTATTCCATGCCAATGGAAATCAAAAGAGCAAGCTCCAGGGTAGCAATACACATCTCAGACAAAAAAGGGAACATTAATTCAGAAGAATTCAGTTCATTTTCTTGTCTAGAAAATAATGAAAAAAAAAACAACAACTATTCATGAGTGATTATTGGTTGAAAGTGTCAGCTAAATAGATAGACTTCTTAAAAATTTGAATTGCCTAACAATAGCATGAGGAAAATCCCATGGGTGGAGGAGCCTGGTAGGCTGCAGTCCATGGGGTCTCGAAGAGTCGGACACGACTAAGTGACTTCTCTTTCACTTTTCACTTTCATACATTGGAGGAGTAAATGGCAACCCACTCCAGTGTTCTCGCCTGGAGAATCCCAGGGACAGGGGAGCCTGGTGGGCTGTGATCTATGGGGTCGCACAGAGTCGGACACGACTGAAGCGACTTAGCAGCAGCAGCAGCAGCATGAATTATTTAGCTTCTAAGTGTATTTGATTCTGAAAATAGAAGGTGTTTTTTTTTTGGTCTAAAACAGGGGAGACAGTACATAAATAATGTACTTATTTATAGCATATTTAATTAATTTTAAATCTACGGTGAATTTTGTGCACTAATTGTGAGATAATAAAGCATCATGTTTTGCTAAGTAGAAGACCCAGTTTAAGAGTTATATTTGCAGAAACAGCTTGTCTTCTTCCTCCTTTTTGTAGTTTCACATTTAGCTAGAAAGATTGTTCACTAAGATTCAACACCTAAAGAATGCATTTTTTTATATTGTTCAAAGCTGACCTCTGCTTTTAGAAAAGTTTATCTGCACTTTTTCATCTGTTTAGAAACATACATTTTTGGTTAAGAGATCGAAGACAATCTTTCTTTGTCTTTTTTTTCTCCTCAGCTAGGGAGGTTGAGATAAAAAAGAATGACTGCTTTAAAAGTCACACATGGCTGTAATTTAAGATTTTTTTCCTCTCATTGTCCGTAACAGTTGAAAGAAACCTTCAATGAAAGTTTATTAACTAGGCCAATGCCTGAGGCAATAAAGGTTCATTTATTACCAGTTTCTTGGCTGTTTTTCTTCTTCTATTTTTCGGTTAAACTCATAGCGTAAGATAATACTTCACAAAATTAAACCTTTGACCTTCTGTAGAGTTAAGTCTCCTTTGATTAGATAAAGTAACAATTTATGGTCCAGCATGAGGTTGCACATGAAATGAATAATGCAATAGACTCCGTGTGGACTGAGAATCTATTGCTTTTGAAAAGATGAATGCTGTTTAAAGGGGGGAAAGTGCGCTTAAGTGTGTTGTCTTTATTCAATATGCACTTTAGCAATATTTCAAAAAGCTTTACTTCCAAGATAAAGTTATGTTTGAATTTTCTAATTCTCAGAAGGAAGATGTATGGCAAAAATACTGCAAAAAGCTTTGTAATTCTTTGTAAAACTGTCTTATGAGTGATTACGCCACACACTGCAGGTATTAACAAAGGCTGAATTATAAAATAAATAATCGCATGAGAAAAATGACCATTGCTTTTACAAATGGAGTTCTATAATGATGGGACAATTAACATAGTATAATTTGCAGTAACTTGATGTGCTACTATTAACATAACTTAAATTGATATTTGATAACTTTTACCAACAAGAAGTGTGAGAAGAACACTATATAGTTATAGTAATATTAGACTAGATCCTTTATTTTTAAACTAACCCATAGGAGTTCAGTTTCTGGTTATTGTGAAAAAGTAACTTTTGTAAATAACAGTAATGTTTTAAATTTTGTTTTGCTTAAGTAATGTTATAAATTTGAAATGCCATATGTATTGCCAGATGAGTGATTAGATGTAGTTTTCCAGATATTTCTCTCATTTGCCATGTGTTCTTTTCATAATTGTTTGGGTAAATTGAGGAAAGTCTCAAATCCATCAGTGAAAATATTTTATTGGAATTGCCTAATGACTCCAGAGTTGGACTATAAAGAAAGCTGAGTGCCAAAGAATTGATGCTTTTGAACTGTTGTGTTGGAGAAGACTCTTGAGAGTCCCTTGGATGCAAGGAGATCAAACCAGTCCATCCTAAAGGATATCAGTCCTGAATATTCATTGGAAGGACTGATGCTGAAGTTGAAACTTCAATAGTTTGGCCCCCTGATGGGAAGAACTGACTCATTGGAAAAGTCCCTGATGCTGGGAAAGATTGAAGGCAGGAGGAGAAGAGGATGACAGAGGATGAGATGGTTGGGTGGCATCACTAACGTGATGGACATGAGTTTGAGTAGGTTCAGGGAGTTGGTGATGGACAGGGAGGCCTGGTGTGCTGCAGTCCATTGGCTTCTAAAGAGTCAGACACAACTGAATGGCTGAACTGAATGACTCCAGAATAGATATATATGATTTCAGACACAAATTTGACGTTCATTTCTTTCTTGAGCTTCATGGAAGTACAGAAATGTGTATACAGCACAGGCCCATGTTTCACATGAAGCTGTTATGATTAGCTGGTTGTTTAAATTACTAATTGATATGCAGAAGTTGGATGCTTGAGAGAAGTGTTTTAGTTTCAGTTTGGTTCTTTTTCAATTAGCTTAAATTATTTAAGGTGAATAAATCTACTGCAGTGATTTAGTTTCTTTTAATAGAATCTCATGGTACAACATAAATTAGGTCAAGAGAAGCCATTGGATCAGTCCAATGACAAACTTCACTCATAAATGAAGAGATGTAAGGAAAATTTTTGCTCTAAATTATTATTGTTTTGAAATAAAGTGAAAGGTTTTATTGGAATGTACAAAAGACTTGCATTTCTTGCCATATTAGAAATTAGATATTTCTTTCTGTTGTAATGATTTTTGCAGCAAAAAAGCAAAAAGAGAGAGAAAGAAGTGAATAATGTAATGCCAACTGTTGGTAATTTTCCTTGACATCCACTTGCTCTTTTCCTAGGTGAGCTGGATTGATACCAATCAAACCTCAAAGGGGAAATCATTTTGAACATAGACAGCATTTATTTCTTGAACAATAAAGTACAAGATTGTCTCAAAATCATACATTGAAAGTAACTGGTCTAAATTACACTAAGAAAATTAAATATCATGACTATGACTACAAAAGCATGCCATGATAAAGGCTTCCTGCCATGCTCTAGAGAAGGATGAACAATTTGAAGTTACGAACGAAGAGCTATATTTTTTTTATCTTCCTTGTCACATGGAAATATCTATTTTTCTGAATTAATCAGAATTATTCTTTTCCATAGTCCAGCTTTAAAGCAGCAACCAAAACCCTACTTTTCTAAACACTACAATTGAGCTCTCACCATTCATATTTTTCTTGAAATCATATAAGAAAAATACATTACTTATAGGCTGAATATGGAGATTCAATGAAATGATAGAATAAATATAAGAACGTAATGCCAAAAGTGTGAAGAATATATTGCTTCAAATAGTCTTTCCATTCTTATCCTATTGTTATTCAGTGTGTGCTTAGTCGCTTCAGTCATATCCGACTCTCTGCGACCCTATGGACCATGGCCTGCCAGGTTCCTCTGTCCACAGGATTCTCCAGGCAAGAATACTGGAGTGGGTTGCCATTTCTTTCTTTATTGTTATTCTGTGAACATGGCTATATACTGTTCTTAGATCCCAACCTCTGTTTAGAAAGTGTGTATGTGTCATTATATATATATATTTATATATTTTATATACATTATACATAACATATTATATATATATATATATATGTGTGTGTGTGTGTGTGTGTGTTGTTGTTTAGTTGCTAAGTCGTGTCTGACTCTTTTGCATCCCCATAGGCTGTAGCCTGCCAGGCTCTTCTGTCTATGGGATTTCTCAGGCAAGAATATGGGAGTGGGTTGCTCTTTCCTTCTACAGGGTATCTTCCTGACCCAGAGATCCAGTGTACACTTCCTGTGTTGCAGGTGATTCTTTACCACTGAGCCACCAGGGAAGCCCATCTATATATGTATCAGTTCAGTTCAGTTCAGTTGCTCAGTTGTGTCCAACTCTTTGTGACCCCATGAATTGCAGCACACCAGGCCTCCCTGTATATGTGTGTGTATATATATACACACACACACACACACACACACACACATATATATAATGATGCATTTATATATATGTGTGTAAAGTAATATATATATATATGTGTGTATTTCTTGAGTCTTTTACTTTAAAAAATTTGTATTACTGCATCAAAAAAACTTTACGATTACATTGTCTCCAGTTATTTATATCATTGGATAACTCCCACAGACAAGCCTTACATGTCAAAACAATCACTTCTCTTATAACTTTTTCTCATCTTCTCCTCTCTTCATCAACAATCATACACTGACAGAGCCCTGCACGTTACCATGATTCTAGAAAAAGAAAAAAAGAGAGACTTATTGAAGTATCAAAGGATTTAGCAGAGGATTTACATGGTGTTGAGAAAAGTAGAAAACAAGTGGAAAGATTATCCTTAGACTAAAGTGCCAATGAGGTGACTCTTTGACAGGAAATTAAATTTATGACACCATTTTCTCTTTTCACTTATTACCTGCCTGAACTGTTACCAATATATTGATAAGTGGCCTTTTATAAAAACATCCTTTCAGAATGTTAATACTGTCAGTTACTCTCAGGTTGGTAAGAGCTACCTGCTTGGGGTCAATGCTTTTTGTAATTTGGTTTGACCAGTCATGTAGGTAGTAAGAAATATTGGGCCATAGACAAATGTTGAGAACTTCTAGTGCCCGGTTTAGTGAAGAATGGAATAATGAAATAAGAGCAATTTATTGACAATTCAAGACAAAGATTACCTCTTTCTTTTTTTCTTATTTGTCAGTTGTTCTGTATTCAAGATATAGAGAGGAAAATAATTTATTTGCCTTTCTTTTATTTCTTGTTACTCTGTATTTAAAATATAGGACTCAGGGTAATGTTATGAACAATATATTTCATCAGTAGTACAGGTTAAAAGTTTTGTGCACAAAGTTGAATGTCAATTCTAAAAGTTGAAAGTCAATCCTAAAGTAAATCAACCCTGAATATTCATTAAAAAGACTGATACTGAAGCTCCAATACTTTGGCCCCCCTAATAAAGAGCTGACTCATTGGAAAAGACCCTGGTGCTGGAAAAGATTGAGAGCAAGAGGAGAAGGGGGCAGCTGAAATGAGATGGTTGGATGGTGTCACCGACTCAATGAACATGAGTTCAAGCAAACTCCAGGAGATTGTGAAGGACTGGGAAGCCTGGTGTGCTGTAGTCCATGGGGTCACAGAGTTGGACATGACTTAGTGACTAAACAAAAAGACAGTTGAATGATCATTGTTTTCACGACAAATAGATTCTGAAATTTATAAAATGGAATCACAAATGAACATTTATATCAGGTTGTTAAGTGAGGTTAACTTATACTTGTGATATTATCTGTGTGTCTATAACTTCGACTTCCTGTGCAATCCATAAGCTACTTAAGCAAACAGCTTTCATTTTCCTTCAATGATTCCATAGTTTACTATATTCTGTAATTTTTTTTTTTTTACATTTATGAACAGAGTCAGTGTGGACCGTACTGAAGAGGGAGTTAGGGGAATTGGGATTACTCTATCATTATTTAATGGTGTAAATTTATAGAAATGATTAACCTAGACGCCCCTAAGTTGCATCATCAGTAAAATAAAAGAGTTGCAGTAGATAAAGTCTTTCTCTTCTCTGCGTTTTACAAGTCCAGATTCCAAGTGTCTGTTACATATTTTTCTAAAGGTGGTAATGTTAACAGATGGAATAGAAGTAAAAGTTTTATATTCAAAACATTGTGTCAGGTTTAACTTCCAAAAATTGCATATTTTCTTATTTTAAATCATAGTAATTTAAACATTTGAATCGATTCTGTTTCAGCCTGATTCTATGGGTTAGTGTTTAGAAGTTGAGTGTTTCAAAAACTTCCATGAAAATTTCTCAGTGATTTTACATGTGGCCAAATGACATCCCATGGGATTCACTCCCTCTGACTTCACGACTGCTGTTACTTGGTAAACTCTGTGAGGCTGCAGATTTCAAGCTAATCAGTAAAGAAAGCTAAACTTGATGTATACTTGATTTACTAGTCATTCTCAAGATTATAATACACTTCCTGTATATTTCTCCAAATTGGTAGATTTTTTGTTGTTAATCCAAACATTTAAAAATCTAATTTAACCAATTGAAAACTGGAAACTGGTATAGTGACTGTTTACATTAATAGTCTGAAAGATCAGTTTTTCTTTTCTAATGTACCTTAGGAGAAAAACTCACATTCAAAATCTTCAGCCTCTCCTGCCTTACAATAAAGTTATTTATTCTAATTGCTTATCATTTCTGTTATTTAATCATTTAATGGGGAGGACAGACATATTTCAATCATAATTTCTATTTAATAGAAAGTATTGGGAAATAAAATAACTGTGAAAATTAGTTTCAGTTTTTTAGACAGCTGGCATTTAAATAAGGATAGGAAGAAGACAGAGTGGAAAAAAGGTACTGGTGTTTTCAAGTTGCTATATTGAGCCAAGAGTTCTTCTAAGACTTGGAGTGATTTCAATTGAGTTGTAATTCAGACTCATACGGAGCTTACAATGCACCTTCAATAGAATTTTGCAAAAAGTCTATAGGACCTGTCAGGAGCAGAAAGATTACTTCACAGTAATGACTGTTGAAATGAGCTATGCTTTTTGATGTTTTACTTTCTGAATCAAATTGTTGGACAAGATTAATTGCACACAGCAAGAATTTTAAATGAATGACTATGTAAAGCATTAAGTATCTCTGTATGCCACTTGGGGGAGAAAAACCTAGAAGGCTTAAATGAATAAATGAATTTAATGCACAAAATGCCTGGGCTAATTTTAAAATTCCTTTACTAACATCTTATTGAAAATAGAAACCCACTTTATTCATCTGTCTTGGTTATATTGCTCTGGTTGAGGTAATTTAATATTCTTGCTTTCTCTAATCTTCTAATTCAACAGAAGTAAACAATAGGTTTCATAAATTAAAAATACACTCTTCTGAACATGCTTATAAGATTAAAAAAAACAAGGTTGTAAACATTTATGACGGAAACAAACTAGATTGTTCAAATACTGCCATGATGTATCATGTATATCAATATGGCACTGATATCAGTTAGAATGCAAACAAGGTTTTAAATGATGTGCCCCTTCATTTCAGCTGGAGAATCCGCTTCACACCATCTGCCTATCAGATGGTTAGGAACCAGGACTGCGTATTAATGCCACATGTTCGATTTTCCTCCTTCTTGTAATGGTTAGATTCATATTGCTAATAGCTGTGCATGAGCACTGTCGATGAAATTTCTGTGACGGTGGAGTGATGAGATATTTATAAGCCGCCTGTCTCCCTGAATAATCAGTAGGAAGAATGCCAGACATAAATAACTTATTAATTCCAGAATATTAATAATAACTACTATTGGCTAGAAATGAGTGCATGTTAAAGTGTTTTTTTCTAAGTTTGGGTAATGTGACAGACTCATAAAAAGTCTATCATATGGAAACTTTGAATGCTTACTATCTCTTGCTTATAACTAATTTTATTTAGCCATTAAGTCTTGGAAAATACATTTTATATGGAATGTGATGTAAAAGTAGACAACATATCAAACATTTGGAAGTCATCTTGTTGTCTTTGAAACCAAAGATCAAAGATTAGACCTTTCAAGTTAATGAGCAAACAAACAGATCAGAGAAAGAATTTGACAGCAATATGTCTCTTTTATTGATATTTATAATCTATAGTTGTAATCTACTCTTTATAACTAAGGATATTAACTTATTTGAAATAAATAGAATGGGGGTACTTTTCCCTTTTTAGAGAGAGCAGTCAGGATTGTATAACAGTATTTGAAGTATTTGAAAGCTCTTGATAAAAGTTGAGAGCAAAACGAAAATGCTATCTTTGCAAGGAAAAGGCTCTTAAGCAACAGTAATGCCTACTTCTCTTCCAAATGATAAACCCAAGGATTGGATTTTGGATATTGAATTTGAAGTAGCAAAGGCTTTGTATCAATATAGCACAGAGTGGAAAGTTAATGATTTTATGATAACTTTGATCGACAGAGACTACTAAGTCAAAAGATTGGATAGAAGCATGATTTTCAGGTGTCCGTTTGCCAAATGGCTAGATTCTAACCCTACAGCTTTGGATAGCTTTTGTCATATTTGCATTTTTGTGAATAATTGAACAAATGTAAAACTAAATCAAGGTGTGCTGGATTTTATGGGTTACTTGAAAATATTTACTACCATTTGCAGAGGGTTTAGCTGTTGTGTGCACTATTTTACCTTTATTCCCCATAACACTACTGATCGGAACTGGTATCTCTTAAAGATAGGAATTTTGAAGGTTTAGGAATTATATAACTTACTGCATTATTTCATAAAAATGTTGTCCAAAGTTTGTATGACTCTTTAAAGTGTTTCTTTCAGCCACCATATGTTTATTCTTTCTATGATAGTGAGTGTAGATAAATAGTAATCCCCATGTCAGTCACTTTTTCAAAAAGAACTCTAAAAGATTTTAATGGTGCATCAAAAAATAAAAGTATTATGAAAAGAAACCTATAAGCCAAGATAAAAAGAAAAATCTAACCATAGCTAGTTAAAAGATAATATAGAATTTGCTCTGAAGGAGTAAACAGAATGGAGCCCACAGTAATGAGTTTGTAGTGTAATTCAAACGCTAATATGACAAGCTGTATTTCCAAATGCTGTGTAAAAATATGCTCATTCTTTTGTAAGTGAAAGTTTATAAAGATCAGATAGAAAAAAAAAACCTGAATATCTCTTCATGCTCTAAGGCCTATGGATTTTAACTGAAGTTTGATTAAAAGTCCCTTTTCTGAGGGCCAATATAAGGTCTAGGAATTGCACAATGTATTCATGACTTATCCTTTCTCTGAAGGAAGACTTTTAAAAAACAAACAAACAAACTGTCTTTCAATACATTATTTTATCAGTGACAGAATTTTAGGCATACATTAAAGTCTCCCAATTGATGATGATAAAATAGAGTTTAAGTATTTTAAAATAAAATAAATCTATACTATATTTGACTACGAGATAAGAAAGTCTTCCTCAGTGACCAATGCAAAGAAATAGAGGAAAACAACAGAATGGGAAAGACTAGAGATCTCTTCAAGAAAATTAGAGATACCAAGGGAACATTTCATGCAAAGATGGGCTCAATAAAGGACAGAAATGGTATGGACCTAACAGAAGCAGAAGATATTAAGAAGAGATGGCAAGAATATACAGAAGAACTGTACAAAAAAGATCTTCATGACCAAGATAATCACAATGGTGTGATCACTCACCTAGAAATCCTGGTGTGTGAAGTCAAGTGGGCCTTAGAAAGCATCACTATGAACAAAGCTAGTGAAGGTGATGGAATTCCAGTTGAGCTCTTTCAAATCCTGAAAGATGATGCTGTGAAAGTGCTGCACTCAACATGCCAGCAAATTTGGAAAACTCAGCAGTGGCCACAGGACTGGAAAAGGTCAGTTTTCATTCCAATCCCAAAGGAAGGCAATGCCAAAGAATGCTCAAACTACCGCACAATTGCACTCATC
>NW_011494748.1:4311095-4326373 GCF_000754665.1 Bison bison bison | reverse complement strand
TTTCATTCCAATCCCAAAGGAAGGCAATGCCAAAGAATGCTCAAACTACCGCACAATTGCACTCATCTCACATGCTAGTAAAGTAATGCTCAAAATTCTCCAAGCCAGGCTTCAGCAATATGTGAACCATGAACTTCCTGATGTTCAAGCTGGTTATAGAAAAGGCAGAGGAACCAGAGATCAAATTGCCAACATCCCCTGGATCATGGAAAAAGCAAGAGAGTTCCAGAAAAACATCTATTTCTGCTTTCTTGACTATGCCAAAGCCTTTGACTGTTTGGATCACAATAAACTGTGGAAAATTCTGAAAGAGATGGGAATACCAGATCACCTGACCTGCCTCTTGAGAAACCTATATGCAGGTCAGGAAGCAACAGTTAGAACTGGATGGACATGGAACAACAGACTAGTTCCAAATAGGAAAAGGAGTATGTCAAGGCTGTATATTGTCACCCTGCTTATTTAACTTATATGCAGAGTACATCATGAGAAACGCTGGACTGAAAGAAGCACAAGCTGGAATCAAGATTGCCTGGAGAAATATCAATAACCTCAATGCAGATGACACCACCCTTATGGTAGAAAGTGAAGAGGAACTCAAAAGCCTCTTGATGAAAGTGAAAGAGGAGAGTGAGCAAGTTGGCTTAAAGCTCAACATTCAGAAAACGAAGATCATGGCATCCAGTCCATCACTTCATGGGAAATAGATGGGGAAACAGTGGAAACAGTGTCAAACTTTTAATTTTTTGGGCTCCAAAATCACTGCAGATGGTGACTGCAGCCTTGAAATTAAAAGACGCTTATTCCTTGGAAGAAAAGTTATGACCAACCTAGATAGCATATTGAAAAGCAGAGACATTACTTTGCCAACAAAGGTCCATCTAGTCAAGGCTATGGTTTTTCCAGTGGTCATGTATGGATGTGAGAGTTGGACTGTGAAGAAAGCTGAGCGCCAAAGAATTGATGCTTTTGAACTGTGGTGTTGGGGAAGACTCTTGAGAGTCCCTTGGACTGCAAGGAGATCCAACCAGTCCATTCTGAAGGAGATCAGCCCTGGGATTTCTTTGGAAGGAATTATGCTAAGGCTGAAACTCCAGTACTTTGGCCACCTCATGCAAAGAGTTTACTCATTGGAAGACTCTGATGCTGGGAGGCATTGCGGGCAGGGGGAAAAGGGGACGACAGAGGATGAGATGGCTGGATGGCATCACTGACTCGATGGATGTGAGTTTGAGTGAACTCTGGGAGATGGTGATGGACGGAGAGGCCTGGCATGCTGCGATTCATGGAGTCACAAAGAGTCGGACACGACTAAGCGACTGAACTGACTGAACTGATATTTGACTACATGGTTTAGTGCATGTTTTGATCTTTATGTGTAAAATACTATTATTGTTCTTGGGGCATATAAAAAAGAAAATTTCAGGAAGTAAAATAGATGATTTAATCTTTCCTTAGTGGGAGAGATTCTTTATTCATTTATTTGTTTATTCACTGTGCACCTGTGCACTCGCGGGCACACACACACACACACACGCACACTGTGTGTGTGTTATATATACACATAACTTTCCCCCAATGAGAGAAATAAATCTGATAAAAAATCTACGTAATTGAAGAATCAGAAGAAGTTACTCAAGCTCTTTGGTTAACAGTTACTGTATATACCAAATAGATTTGTCAATGTAAGTTGTTGGTTGACTTAATCACACACACGACTACTGTATTTATATCACACGAAAGTGCAGCATTACCTGGCTGGCCTCTTTGCTTCTGCTGTGCTCAGCTACAGGCATAGAAGACTCAATTTTCCAAAGTCTGAACCTACAGTTCTGAGTCTGAGTCTACAGCAGTGTGTCTCAGATCCTGAGGATTGAGTCATCCTAATTTTGTTTTGTAACAAGTTTCCTTGTTGATTCTGAACTATACTCACTTTCAAAAACTACTACCAGGCTAATAAGCTTTTATTGTAAAATGCAGCCACACTTTAATATGGTATACTATTGTCATCAAATAATCTAAGGGCAGAGAATCAACCTGTTGAAAGATAAAATTACAGATTTTTCAGTCCATCTCTCAGAAATGAAAAGTGAAAGTCGCTCAGTTATGTCTGACTCTTTGCAACCCCATGGACTATACAATCCTCCCAACCAAGGGATCAAACCCAGGTCTCCCATTGCAGGTGGATTCTTTACCAACCGAGCCACAAGGGAAGCCCAAGTATACTGGAGTGGGTAGCCTATCCCTTCTCCATGGGATCTTCCTGACCCAGGAATGGAACCGGGGTCTCCAGCATTGAAGGCAGATTCTTTACCAACTGAGCTATGAGGGAAGCCCATCTAAGAGATAGATTCTGTGAATATGGCCCCAGCGATGATAATCTTCCACTTTACCATGCTCTGCAGCTGGATTTGATATAGATTATCACGTCGAGAAACTGGATTACCTAGTTCTTAGGGGGAAAAATGACTTGTTTTGTCTGGAAAAAGTTAAAAGCAGTCATAAATTCGCTGTTTCAAGGTGGGATATTGAAGGAGAATATCATGAAATCTGAATATGAGGCAAGTGGAAAGAGTTCTAAGTAGGAAAAGCTTACACAGGGAGAAAAAGTATGTGGTAGATGTTTTATTACCAGTGTTTACACAAGCAGACCATTCTTTTTAAAATTACTTCATATTGGATAGAGGGCCATTCCCTGGTGGCGCAGAGGTTAAAGCATCTCCCTGCAATGCGGGAGACCCGAGTTGGATCCCTGGGTTGGGAAGATCCCCTGGAGAAGGAAATGGCAACCCACTCCAGTATTCTTGCCTGAAGAATCCCATGGATGGAAGAGCCTGGTGGGCTACAGTCCATGGGGTCGCAAAGAGTCGGACACGACTGAGCAACTTCACTTCACTTCACTTCACTTCATAGATGATTTACAATGTTTTGTTAGCTTCAGGTATACAGCAAAGTGATTCAGTTATATACATATATAAGCACATTTATGCTTTTCCATATTCCTTCCCATTATAAGGTATTATAAGATGTTGAATATACTTCTCTGTGCTATATGCTAGTCTTTGTTGTTTTTCTGTTTTATATATAGTACTATGTATCCATTAATTCCAAACTCCTAGTTTATCCTTCCCCCGAAGTTTCTCCTTTGTTCACCATAGTTTGTGTTCTAAGTCTGTGAAACTGTTTTGTAAATAAGTTCATTTGTATCATTTTTTATTTCCACATATAAGTGACATCATATGATATTTGTCTTTGCCTGATTTACTTCATTTCGTGTGATAATCTCTGGGTCCATGCATGTCGCACCAGCAAACCATTCTTGATTACATTGGAAGAGTTTTAACACTGTGTTCTCTATGAAACATAGACAAGACACTGGAGCATTTTTGTAAATTTGTTAAACTGTTCTTTCAAAGGCAGCTTCAATAGGGAACAAAATATACAATGGGGGCTCTTTCTAAAGTGAGTGTCTATATTCTAAAGTAAGATTTTACTAGAGGCAGCAAGCCAGAGAGGATTTGAGAATTACATTAATGATTTGAAAGGGCTATGACAAGGCCAACAGAAAGTGCAATAAATGCAGAAGTGAAGGTGAGACTTTTGTAATTGTCTCCAGCAATGGAGAGTAAATGCTTATTATTAAGTTAATGAGATTTGCTACTGTTAGTATATTTTTATTGACTGCAATATATATAAAGTGTTTTTAATGGCATACATTGATATTGTCAAAGTGAAAGTCGCTTAGTTGTGTCCGACTGTTTGTGACCCCATGGACTGTATTGTCGATGGGATTCTCCAGGCCAGAATACTGGAGTGGGTAACTGTTTCCTTCTCCAGGGGATTTTCCCAACCCAGGAATCAAACCCAGTTCTCCCACATTGCAGGTGGATTATTTACAAGCTGAGGGACCAGGGAATTCCAAGAATACTGAAGTGGGTAGCCTATCCCTTCTCCAGCAGATCCTCCTGATCACGAATCAAGCCGGGGTCTTCTGCATTGCAGGTGGATTCTTTACCAGTTGAGCTACCAGGGAAGCCCGATATTGTCAAAATAATGCCCATATTTCTCTTGTGGCTTTTCAGGTAATCCAATTTCAGAAGCATTTTTTTCATTCAGATACAAATTGTGCCAGGCTTTGGCTTCAGTGTTTGAGATAACTATATTAAGAATGTTTTTCTGTCCTTTTGGTGTTATAACCTAGTTAGAGGAGTCAGCCCTAACTAACCCCCCAAGCAACATCCCTCTCCCCACTTTCCCCCTCAAAAAAAAAAAAAACAATTTAAGGGAGTGAGTTTGTGTTCTCAGATTTCACATTAATATAACCCAAGGAGCAGTAAATTCAACTCAAATATACAACTCAAAACCAGAATCTCTGATGATAAAACTCAGCTCTTTGTATGGTTTTAAAGCTCTGTGAGTGATTCTAATGCACAGAGAAGACAAATTCTCATTCAACAGAGCTGAGAACACAAGCTCTACTCTTGTGGAGTAGGGTGGGGAAAGTCAGCTCTTTAAAATAAGCAAGTCTTAGATTGATTCTTGAAGTGTTGGAGCTCTTTCCTAGGTAGATTGAGGAGTAAGAATCTTAAGCCTGTTTCCACTGAAAAAAGAAAAGTGAAATGAAAATGTTAGTCAGTCAGTCGTGTTCGACTCTTTGTAAGGCTGTAGACTGTAGCCTGCCAGGCTCCTCTGTATGTGAGATTCTCCAGGCAAGAATACTAGTGTGGTTAGCCATTTCCTTCTCCAGGAGAACTTCATGACTTGGGGATTGAACTCAGGTCTCCTACATTGTAGGCATATACTTACTGTCTGAACCACTAAGGAAGCTGATTAAAGAGTCAGGATCCTGAGCCTGCTCCCTGTGGAGCATCATATTTAAGCCATCACATGGCTTGCAGGGACAGGTCTGGGGTATGGAACTGGACAGCTTTTCTAGAAAGTTTGAACACCATGTGCAGAGTCTAATTTGAAAGAGGAAATGTTTGTTAGAAGACGCGAAAGATGTCTATGTTTCTGAAGACAGAAAGCAAAAGGAACCTGGTGGAAAGATAATGCCACACAGAGAAGCAGAGGACTGAGCACACAGGGCCCTGACAGACACATGAAGCACCCAACTTGCTCCTCAGAGCAGGCATTGAATGTCAGGATTGGATTTTCATTTTCGTAAGGTTATGTTGACTGCTGCATAAATCATAAGAGACTGAAAGTAGAGAAAGTAAAAGCTGTTAAGAATAATTACAATACTCCATGGAAGAAAAAGCGACAGTTTGTACTAGGGGGAGCCAATAGAGATGGAGAAAATTGGCTGAATTCGAAAGTTATTAAAGAATTAAATTTGAGGACCCATCAAACATCAAGGTGAGTTAGTAGAACTAAAATCAGCAACTGTTGTAAATGTAATAGCTTTCTTCTTGTCATCATGAAACCATACTGAAAATAGAATATTTTAAAAGTATTATAGTTAAGTTATAGCATGTATGTGTATCATACACACAACTATCTGTTGGAATTTATATTAGAAATGTAAACCTGGGGAGAAAAATGTCAAGTGGAGAAATAGAAGTGTATCATAAGTACTCTTTTCATACTAAAATTATTGAAAGCATTTTTAAAAGTCAAGGGTTAATGCAGGCAGATAAGGAGAATTAGGCTTCTAGCTGAGGGGGATGTGGTCAGCTCATCATATCCTGCAGGACTCATAGCTAAGACTGGGCTTGACTTCTTAAAGTAAAAACTAGCACACAAGGCCCGCCTAATTTTTACTAAACATAATGTGGCATTCTTCACACAGTTTATATTATTTAATCCTTCTATTATCCCTTTGTGAATAGGATGACTTCACAGATGAAGAAAACATACTTAAGAAGATTTTTATAGCTTATGTAAGGCCATATCATGCATAGTTATGTTTCATGCTACTGAGCTTGATTCAGAACTATCCAATAATAAGACTCATATCTCAAGTTGTAGGTGTTCTTTTTTACTTGCATACTATGGAACAAGATTTACCTGCTGCATAAATCAAAGATAAAGATGTGTCATAAATTGGAGATGGGACAACACCAGGCAATAAAGGGAAAGGACAAGTGGGATGTTCACACTGGTGACAAAGCGAATTGAGGAAGAGAGATTTTCTGGGAAACACAAACAGAATTTTAAGAGAACAGGAAAGAAAATGTTCTGAAACATCTTTGAAGGAAATGAGTAACTGGGGAGTAAATTCAATCATAGGAAGAGGAGAGAATCAGTTCAAGTTGGGACTTAAATGGCAATAAGTGTTCAGTTCAGACCCAGATGAATTCTTTTAGTTCAGACCAGTGCCTTTTTAGGGGGTGATTATCAGTTTGTCATGCAAAGATCCGGTCTGAAAGTTTTGTTGCATTGGGGTGAAAGTTGTCAGGGTGTTTTTGGTCAGATCTGAGGGAAAGGTGAGGTCTTCCCCTAACCTCTAAAATAAAGCAGAGGTTTCTAGGGGAAAACAAAAACAAAACTTTCTTTAATTCCTGAGGCAGTAACTTATTTGCTGTAGTAAGTAGAAGTGATGATTAGTGGGGAGGAAAAGAAGGAGAGAGGTGTTCAGTCTCTAATCCACCAGCTGCGAGTGGAAATAAATCATACAGATAAATTCAGAGCGGGCTGAAGCACTGAAGCCAGCTCTGAAGCAGCCATAGCAAAAAGTATGAGGGCAGTGGGAGGGTATATCCTTTCACAGACGTCAAAGTTCTAAAGTTAAGAGAAATCATTCATGTAGTGCTCAGACATGTCCAACTCTTTGTGACCCCATGGACTGTAGCCTGCTAGGCTTCTCTGTCCATGGGATTCTCCAGACAAAAATACCAGAGTGGATTGCCATGCCCTCCTCCAAGGGATCTTCCTGACCCTGGAATTGAACCTGGGTGTCCTGCATTGCAGGCAGATTCTTTACCATCTAAGCTACCAGGGGAATGTGAAGAATGTCAGGATGAAGTGATTTGACTTAGAAGTTCAAACTGCTCTGAAACCTCTGCTGGATACCTGGTGCCTGTACCTAAAGCTGACACTTCTCTTTCTGCTCTTCCATATTGGTCTCACTGTTATTTCTAATTTCATGATCACTCCTTTAAAAAAAAAAGTTTATTTATTTATTTGGCTTCATCAGGTCTTGTGGTACATGGGCTCTTTCATTGTGGTGCGCAGGCACAGTAGCTTCCGAGTGTGGGCTCCAGAGCGTGAAGGCTCAGTAGTTGTGGCACATGGGCTGAGTTGCTCCATAGTATGTGGGATCTTAGTTCCTTGACTAGGGATTGAACCAGTGTCCCCTGCATTGCAAGCAGATTCTTAACCACTGGACCACCAGGGAAATCCCCTCATGATCACTCTTACCTGTCGTTTTCTTAGTGAACAGAGACAAACTGTTTGGATAAATATCATGGCATAGTGATTAGAAGGGTGGACTCTGGGACTAGAATACTGGAGGATGAGAAGTAGAGTCGTCTGGGACATTTGATGGTCTGTGAGAAAGTGCAGGCTTGAAGACACAGAGCACATGTGGGCCTTGGGGCCAAGTTCAACACAGGGGGAGTGAGGCATGAGACAGGGAGATTTAGGGTGATTAGCTAGCTTTCCAGGTCTAGTGAAAAGCTTGGTGAATTGTTAAGCAGGTTATATTTTTACCCTCATTAGGCAGCTGGACAGCATTGGAAGCAGGCGGGGAATGACATATTCAGATGGAGTTGTTTGAGAGAGAATTCTGGCCTTATTTCTACTATTATCCTTCTACGTACGAATTATACTTCTGCTAATACTGATGTGGGAGTTTGGAGAGCATTCTGTCCATTCTATCAATGTTCTTTCATTGGTTCATTGGGAATGAATATACGATATGAGAGTATTGCATAAAGGAATCAGATACTCCAATATGTTTGTATATGTGTTGTATAAAGTACATGAACTCTTATGTG
The DNA here is from genome assembly GCF_000754665.1 of Bison bison bison. Taxonomy (NCBI): domain Eukaryota; kingdom Metazoa; phylum Chordata; class Mammalia; order Artiodactyla; family Bovidae; genus Bison; species Bison bison. The sequence goes on along the minus strand of NW_011494748.1, from coordinate 4,318,433 downwards.
AAAAATTAGAATGTGCATTACCTCATTTTTAATTTATTCTTTAAAGGTTTGACAGCAGCAGCTGCAGCAGCTGCCGCTGCTACCAATGCAGCTATCGCCGAAGCAATGAAGGTGAAAAAAATCAAATTAGAAGCTATGAGCAACTATCACGCCAGTAATAACCAACATGGAGCAGATTCTGAAAATGGGGACATGAATTCAAGTGTTGGTAAGTTTTCTGTTCAGTGAAACCTAACTGTAATCATTTTGTTACTAAGTGACTTTCTTTTACAGAACCCAGCTATTGGCTACCCATTCAAGAAGTTGTTCCTTTTAGCTTTGAAGATAGTGTATCTTTTGAAGAAGCCAATTAGCCTAACAACATGTATTCTAAATAAATAATTGAGAACATTATTTTTAAATGTTACTATATGATTTTAGTTAACACATTTTGTAATACAAATAAGCTGTATTAGTTAGAATTTTGAAATAATTGATAATACACGAGGTGACAGAAGAACATTTACAAACAAAGCCACAGACTTCTAACTTGTAATTCATTGGTTACCGAAGAAGAACGTGCCTTAGCAGCAAAATGTAAACTTTACCTTCTCATGTGCTGGCTGCCAAGAGTAAAAATTATGCTGATGATTCATTCTTTCTGTATACAACCGTTATCAATTTCTCTTATTTAAACTATGTCACTTCAATTTCTTAATTTGATCTTTTTTGTTCTTGAGGTGTGAAGAAAAGTAAGATTAATAGTCACTGTTTAAAATAAAAGGAACAACTTTATCTTTGCAGAATTCTTTTGGGTAATTCATTTTGTCAGTCAACTTCAAGTGAGGGCCACATTTTTATTGATGATATCTTTTGTATCTCTGTTTTTGAGATACAACATTTTATCCCCACCAAATTATTTTTCTTTAAAATATAGAAATCATGCTCAAAATTTAATGTAACAGGAGAAATTTGGATGCTACAAGATGTATACAAGAGACTATATCCAGCATATGTGTTCATGAGGGAGGCAATAAGTTTGGCAGTTCAATTAGATTTTCTTTTCTATGCTGCGTTTTAACAGATTATCTCTTTAATAATCAGTATCTGCTTGCTTTCAGTTCCTTGACATATAGGTGTACATGTATACCTGTGGCGGATTCATTTTGATATTTGGCAAAACTAATACAATTATGTAAAGTTTAAAAATAAAATAAAATTAGAGAAAAAAAAAAAGAAGGAATGCTGTGGACTTCAGTGATAATCATTTTCACAACAATTCATGAGATCATGTGCTAGATATGAGTAACATAGTAAGAAGTAATTTTAAAACACATACACAAATACCATGGCTTTAGTGATGCCAAAGTGGAGTGTACAAAAGAGAAAAAAGATAACTTTTTCATCAGAACTAGGGAAGAGAAAAGGAGCAGTGTTAATGGCTTTGATTTGAGAGCAGGATAAAGAAGGTGGTAGCAATTCTTAGAAGGATGGAAAGATGTGTAAAAAAGCCAAAGAATGGCACAAAAATTGAAAAGAACTAAAGGAAACATCAACGTTCACATTTATGGTGCTTCTATTAAGAAGACAGAGGGCAGTGGATTGTTTAGGTTATAGTTTACACACTTCAATTTAAACTTCTAAAAGTTAAAAACTATTGAAGTGAAATGAAAGAATTGTAATTGTCTTTTTAAAACTATTGATTGCACACAGTTGTAACATAATGGTCTTACTTTGATAAAATAGAGCAAAATTGGACACTTTTGAAAACAAGTAATTAGCCATTATAAATCATACTTATAATTCCAAAACATAATTTGGATTGTTTTCAAAATTTTAGGAGAGTTAAGACTTCAGTGCGGTTTATTGTTGGTAGTTGGTGTTGTGAGGAGGGATCTTTGAATAAGGCAGTGTAATAACACTTGAACAAAATATGTTGAAACTTTATACCTCTGTCAAGTTTCCTGAGCAGCAGAGCAGAAACTGGCTTTGGAGAAACCAATAGGCATAAGATAAAGAACATAATTAGGCATTGACATACTCTTAACATTTGATATTATGAAATAACATTTGTTTTCTGATCACCTTGTGCCTCCCATAATCATTTGGATACCTAGACTATCGTAATGGCTTAAGCAAGAATCAGTTTAAATTTGTGTTTTATTGGAAGCAATCACTTTTCTTCCATTAAGGTATTTGCTTGCTAGTTTATATCGCTTTTTAGTTTTGACATGCATCATCCAGTTTGAGCCAGAAATGGGTATTTATTTGAATTTTCCTAGAGGGCCTTAATATTTTGAGACTTTGTTAACATTAATGCTACCATTAGTCCCTAAGGCATATAGATCATGTGTGTTATATATATCTATAGCTGTTTGGGGGCAAAATGTTATCATTGTCATTTTTCTTCTATTCTCACATACCACTATCCTCTAAGAATTTTTGATTTATTATTCTTCTGGAGCATACCCCTTGCTCCTTTCTTCTTTACGTGGAGATCAGGGAAACAGAGTTTGGAGCAGGGAGTGGGTAGAGCGGGAGAAGGTACAGGGCAGTGGTGAGGGGGAGTTGAGTTTGCAAAGATCAAAGTAGTTGCTTTAAAACAGGCTGCAGTTTTCTCTGCTTCTCAGGACAGTGCCTGCCTCTTGGTAAGTGTCTAATAACTACTACTTATTAAACACTTCTTAACTGCTATGTGACTTTGGAAAATTATGTGAACTTTCTGAGCCTTACATTCCAAATCTGAAAAGTGGCATAAAAAATAGTATCTACATCATGAGAATTAAAGGAAAGCATATTTGTCAAGTGTTTATCATTTTATTCATTACAATGTCTGTTTATCACACTTTTGGTCATGTGTAAGGTTGGTTGTGTGGGTATTATTTTTGCTATTGTTACGATTTCTTCCAGCTTGCCCTCCTGAAAACCGCCTTCTTCCTCTTTTTACAGCACCAACTCTTTCCTCCTGTCTTCCTATGCTCTCTACTAGGCATTTGTTAAGCTTCATGCCTGTGAGGAAATTTGGGGGCATCTGTGACATCATTTGGATTTTGTTGTGTGTTTGATTTTAGCTTATTCTAGGAACTCAAAAATAATCCTAATAGTCTCAACAGTCACGGGGCACGCAGTCTAATGGGTGACGTGGTTAAGGAAGACAGTCATAACAGGATATGGTGGATCCCCAGGAACATCAGTTAGCAGGAGGCGCTTAGGAAGTGGTATTGAAGCCTATGAATTCTAGGAGGAATCCCAAGAATCTCAGAAGCTTTATATTTCAGGATACAAATGTACTTGCTCTCATGAATCTATCAGCCCTTTGAAGTAGAAAAACCCCTCAGAGAGGTGCTACTTAAATGATGTATTGTACTCTCAGCCCTGCCCAAATCTAGTGGCATTTCTGAAGTCAGTTCAAGTTCTTTTTTTCCCTTGTACTCATCTGGCTCACAAGTTCTGTTAGTTTCAGAGCTCTGTATGTAGAAACACTCTATTTTGCCCCCTCTTGGTCGTAAATAAAATCCTTGTTGCCCTAGAAAATAGATTATTTTTTTTCTTTTGCTTGGTTTGGTTTTATTTGGCTTGGTGAGGTGAGGGATGTTTTTATTATAGATGAGTGTCTCTAGTTCTTAATATGAATTGCAACAATTAGCCAGAAAAAAAAGGTGTTTGAAGAAACCTGCGACACTGACAAATAATTATTTTACATCCCAATTTTACTTGGTAACCTTGAGCTCACATCTTTCCAACAGAATGATCACTTTAGGAAGAAGTGAGGACTTTAGGATAGACCCGAGTAAGGCATCGGCAGGCTGAGTAAAATATACGGCCGTGTCGCCATTCTCCCTCATCCACAATCAATTGGATTCTTTTAGTTTAATATTTACTTGCTGAGATGAGATGCTAGTCTGCATGGTGATAAACAGCCTGCTCCTGGCATCTGAAGGTGACCTGTCAGTTCATATGGACAAATCTCCTGCTTACTGAAATGTACAAAATAAATCATTAAAGCAGGCAGGTGCTCATTCCCAGATTTAAATCACCATAGATTTATGATTTGAATTAATGCTTCATTTGGCCATAGAAATAGATGCTGAGACAAATGATATGCACTGGTTGGGGTTTCCATACTGTAGCCATCCTGATATTGATTACTGAGATGTCTTTGCAATCTCTTGTTTATATCAAGTGCTATCTTGTGACAGGTTGGCTGATATAAGCTACATTGCAGATAAGAAGGAAAAATGTCCTGGATTCTTTTTAGTGGCAACACTATCCACAACATACAGACCAGATAAATTGCTATTTTTTTGCTTTAAGGACTGATCTACATAACCATCTTAAAAAATGCTGCTTGGAAATTGGGACTGGGATATTGGAAAGGCAGAATTTAAAACCGGTGAACCCAAGGTCAATTTCATAGTCTCTGTAGCTGTGTTTTATCTACTTATCTTTTTTTTTTTTTTGGCATCATGCACATTTTTGAGGATACTAAATTAATCACAATCGATTTAATCTAAATAAAGGAAACTTAATTTAACTTCTAGTTTTTAAATGCTATATAAATATTGACATAGTAAGCATCTCTTAATAGTTTCTCTGTTATTTACATACTTGCTAAACCTAATATCTTACTCCCTTAACTAATGACAACAAAGGAAACGACTCTTTTAAATATAAATACATTAAATATTATTTCCAAGTACAAGCATTTGTGGACTATAATTTACCAAGAGACAGGAAAAGACTGCATTTTTACTTCTCTTAACATTTTATTTAAGGAAAACACTATGTACACAGTTTAAAGAATACAGGAGGATTTAAGAGGGACCTTTGCCACCAGCTAATATCTGACTCATAGAACTGGTAAACAGCTATCAACAATAGTAGATTGCTTGCTTCGTAGGAAATGAGTTCATATCTATTCAAAATGTGATCTCAAAACAGATGTCCCAAGAAAATCTTATTGTTTAAACTATAGTCATAACCCCAAACTGCTGTTATTTCTTTGAGGAAGTGAAGTAATCTTAAGACTTCAGAGTTTCTCCTCTGAACACCATGGAAAGTAGACAAGAATACCCTAATGCAGTGATCCACAAATTGAACATATTTCATATGCCTGAAATGTAGGATTTGTTTGCATTTTCCAAATTTGCAATAGTTAAAAGGATATAGGAGTTTCAAGTAAAAACAAGAATTTTAGTTTGGGATTAAACAGCTGTGTGTGTTCTTCAATGGCATTCCTTACTTCTTACTTCTGTCCACCAACCGACAAACAAAACAATGACGAAAAAAAAAAAAAGCTGGGCAGATAAATAATAAAATTATCTTCCCCATCTGATCATCCCCTTAACTTTTTTTTGCTAGTCCTGAAGAAATAAAATATTTTACATTGTAGTCATTTCCTTTCTTCTATCTCACGTGTCTATTTGGAAGGCAAAATTAATATTGTGATTTCAGGAAAAAGTCTTGGAGACCTTGAGAAAGCAAATAAAAGGAAACTGAGAACACCGGCCACCAAGCAGAGCTCTGAAGTTGCGCATTGGATTCTCTGCTTTGGCAATGTTAATGAACCTCAAATCCTTCCTATAATTAGATGAGGGAATTGCTTATATTTTCAAACAGATGATGCTGCTATAATGAAACGATTGACAGGGAATTTAAGAGTGTCTACAGTAGTCATTTGGTTTCTGTTATAAAAAAAAAGTTTAAAAAGAAGATTGGCTTTAGACATAGGTCCTGAGAGAGGTAGTAATTTACATAGCATGCTGTGACAGGTGTCTTTGTATAGGAAGGAAATAAAATGGAAGACTAGAGAAATGATGGGCAGGTATAGCAATTTTTCGGGGAGGGGTGTCCTGTGCTTTTTCTGTGTAGGTTCTTTAAAAGGGGCCGAGACTCAAGAGATGGATCCGGATTGAGTGCACAGCTGTAACTGCTGATGAGCTAATTGCTCCTTATCTCTCAGCCCCATTCATCTTCATTTTTTACCAATTACTGAGAATTATCTGTGTTCTCAGTTGGATATGAGAGTTAATCCTTTTTGGTTAAGCTGGCAGTACTGTGAGCAGATTCCAAATCGGAGGGTGAAAAAGCCAAAGCAAGCTTGCTCTAAAAATGTCTCCAGTTCAATTACAGTATCAGTGATTCATAAGAAATTTGCCATTGTTTAACAGATTAAATGTGGAACTTTTTTTTTTAACTTTCTTAATGTTTCTTTTCCTAACAATGATTGCTAAGATCCTTCTTCCTGTCCGATGAGTAAAATTTAACAATATTAACAGCCAGAGTCTTGTAAACATGGAAACAGACAAGACTTCCCTAAAAGACCAAAAAACTCTGACACATGAAATGAGAAATATTTTAGAACTGATAGCTTTCAATTTATATATAAACACTTTTAATCAATGCCTTTGCTGTCTGTGGCTTCTCACATGGTGAGGAAAGTATGTCCAAACAAACCTTTTCACAAATGTCACATTAGTGGAATTTTAATGGAAGGACCACATAAGCATCTCCTAAAAGTGTAGGAACTGCCATGGTTTGTAATTCAGTTGATGGTGAATAAGCCATATGGTTCACATCATTTCCTATGTAAAAGATGTCTTCATATCCTGACATTTCCCACAAAGTTGCTTACTCCAACAATAAAAAACTAAAAAGTAGTAACCTACTCTTTCATAATTTTCAATGCATTCTTAAATATTTAATATTTCTTTCATTTCTTCTTCATGAAATATTTTAAATAAGGTAATCTGATGTGAAAATACAAAGAATAAATAGCTAATTTAAGACAAAATTATCATTTGAAAGCTTATAGTCTGATCAAAACAAGTCCTTCTAGATGCTTCTAAAAGCTGAGATGGGAAGCAAAGGGCAAAATATGTCAGAAGATTTAGCTTCTAGTAGTAACATTGCTAATAAGTAACTTAGATAGGTCTCTCAATTTCTCAGATTTCTTATTTAATAAATAAGGAGCTTGATGCCCACTTAGCCTTTGGCTCTAAAATTCTTTGATTTTTGAAACCTGAGAAGAAGATCAAAGGCAAGAAGTTATTTTTTTTTTTTTTACAGTGATTTCTATAATCAAACACAAAACTGAAACAACTTAAATGTTCCCCAAAAAGGTAGGTTATGTAACCATTACCTATGATGGATAAAGATAGAAAATACTTATTTGGAATGTAAGAATACAAGAGGATCCTGTGGTAATAACTAGTCATTTTATTAGGCTCATTTTCATGATTTTCTAGATAGTGCTTGGCATTGTTTGCATTTTCTTGCATAACGTAACATAACATCTTTATTGTGCATACAGAAGATTAAAAACATTAGTGATCATAACAGGGGACTATGGGAAAAATG
>NW_011494748.1:4277723-4305995 GCF_000754665.1 Bison bison bison | reverse complement strand
ATCAATGTGTTTGTTACACATACATGAGGAATTTTAATCCTTTGCTCTCTACAGTAAATTTGTGGTTTATTTGTAGAGAAAAGAAATACACTTTCAAATAGTTAAGAATTTTAATCTTATTTTTCCTAAGATATATTATTTTATATAACATCATTATATATAACACAGAATTAACTAGTTTTTAGTGCATGAAAGTTGATATTACCTTGAAAAATTGACAATATCCCTTCTTAATAAAAAGATTAAATAAGTACACACATATTGAAACATGCACACATACTAAGCATTCATCTAATATCATATTATATATTTTAAATAAATGCAATGTAGTCTTGATTGTAATTAATCTTTAAATAGATCTCTCATTTGTAAATTTAGACTTATAACTGATCCTCTGCCATTGTCCATAGATTGCTTTCTAAATATATCCTGATTTAGGAATCATAAATAAAGCATTTATTATTTTAACCTATTGACTTGTAATGTTCAGATTTTTTTTCAAAATCAATAATACACTTGATAACATTTTAAAAATAAAATTTGAATGGCCATTTATACTTTCTTGTTACCTCATGCATTCTTTTTTTTCCTTCCCTCTTTTTACCTAATTGGGCTTATTAAAAAAAAAAAAAATCCAAGCCAGTTCTGCTGTGGTGTGAATTTTAGAACACTTGTACATTCACCCCCTTTAATGGCTTAATTATAGAATATAATCAATTTAATATACAGGTTTTGAAATATTACCATTGATGCACAACAAGGAAAAAAGTAATACAAGCTTGACATTTTAAAACACCAGCACTGAAAGACTTTCACTTCTAATTGATTTTTAAAAGAGTTCCCTGGAAAAGCGAGCTCAGAAATGTTTATAACAGCTTTGGCAATGTTCCAAAATGTTTACCACAAAGTGTAACTCAGCAGTTTCTAAGTTCTCCCATCAACTAAGAAAGATGTGTTCCATAATTGGCTTAATCTATGTTGATACTGAACCCGCAACAGAAATGTCTTTTTTTTTTATAAGACATAAATTCTCAAAATAGTTGAAAATGAGAAGTGGTTTTACTTTAGCAAAACCTGAGAGAAATTGTTAAGACAGGGATGAGCAAAAAATATGTATCTTTTATATTTTTTCTGAAAAAAATATATTTTCTTCCCTTTCATTTTTAAAAAATCTGTTGATTCTCAAAGTTTGTTTGGTAAAATTAACATAAAGCTGATTTTTCCCTCCTTGTGGTTGATTGTAAATGTGAAAAACTTCCTTTGACAGCCAAAAAAATTAATGGACATGGTATCCATTCTATTTTAACAAGCAAGCAGACCAAAATATGAGTAACATTGACCACAAGCAATTACTTTAAAAGGCTATTGCTAAGTATTTCAGGAAAAATGATTCCATTGACTAGTTGTTTGTCAGTTCCTGTATGTTTCTTTATTGATTGCTTTTGGATATATGGCACTGTGATTGAAAATGTTGCTAGTAATATCTTCTCTTTATAGTACCAAACCTACTTCCTGTGATTGATGAGATAAATTTATACAGAAGTGCATATACAAGTTTATTTAGATCACTGCTTTCTAATGATATTAATTTTGTCTTGAGGTTTTTCTTTTTTAACTAAGTCAGAGTAGTAGGCAACTTTGTAACTATTTTATTCTTCTAAGTCTTCATTTATTGTGTGTTATTTTCTCTTTTGTAATTCAGCACAATATTGTGATATTTCAAAGTACAGTCTGCCAAATGAGTCATTTATTTGTAAAAGTTTCTTTTTAAAATGAAGACTGTAACATAATTGCATAACATCTACTTATTCTCCCAAGAATCTAGAGTGATTTGTGGCTTGAAATTTCCATATCATAGACTTATATGGTGCAGGCAGTTTTACGTGTAGTCAATAACCAGAGATTCTGATTAGTAGGCTATAAATCACTAAAGCTGAGAAATAAAGGTGACAAAAGCAATGAGTAGAAAAGAAACAAATTGGTAAAAACAGGTAAGGAGGTCATTCAGTAGACAATCTTACCTAATTTGTCAAAATAATTTATGACCTACCACAAGTTGCATCTGAGAAGTAGATTTGCATGGCAGGGTTGTCCCTCAGTACCAAAATCACGTCTGTTTATCTCCAAATTTGAACTATAAAACTGTATTGAAAACAAACATGTAAATGTCACATTCTCTTTCTCACACACACATACATATAGACATACACATCCATCCATATATATATATATGTGTGTTTTAAACTATTCAGAACTCATTCTTTGTCCGTTTAGATTAAAGAAAACAAAACCAAAAAACATCTCTCATGTAATAGAGTTCGACATCATTTTTGTTTTCTTAAAACCACAGATAATTTCGCATTATAGTCATATTTAATCTCAAATTCTAAGTTTTTGTGTATACCGCATTTTCATGCTTATAGCTTTCTGTTGATATGCCAATTTCTTTTTCTATCAGTCCTCAGACTGCACCAAACTTTGTTAGTAACATATAATATCTACTGCTGCTTCCTCAAAAGATGTCATTGGCAGGGATGGAGGCAGAAGATAAGAGAGAAAGAAGCGTGTGTGTGTGAGAGAGAGAAAGAACATTTAAGTGAAAACTGAGAGGCAACACAACTTTGTGTTTAGTGTTGAGATCACAACATCTGGTGCCTAACTGCCTGGGTGTAAAGTATGGCTCTATTCTTTCTGTTCTTCATATGACTTTTTGGCATCTTAGCATTTTTGTGTCTCAGTTTCTCATCTGTATTATAACTATAATAATTAAAAATATTTCATAAGACTCAGGGATTAGTGGGGTTAAATTGTTAACAGTTATTAAACACAATGGGATACCTTGTAACTACTACTACTACTAAGTCGCTTCAGTCGTGTCCGACTCTGTGCGACCCCATGGACTGCAGCCTACCAGGCTTCTCCGTCCATGGGATTCTCCAGGCAAGAACACTGGAGTGGGTTGCCATTTCCTTCTCCAACTGTAAGCACTAAAGTTTATTAATTAGAAAATAGAAACAACATAATAAAGTTCATGCACACATGTATACACACATACATACAAATAACTTTTAAAATGTTGGGAGTTACTAATATTTCTAATGTCTTTGCATTATTTGAAATCCTATTTCCTCCTCTACATGCCTTCAACATTCCTCACTTATCACTAGCTGATCCTGATTTAATATATCCAAAGGGTGTTTATTGATTATTTGGAGCAATCTGAGGTTAGTGCGTGTTCAGGAAATATACTATCATATTGCTCCACCAGTAAAAAGCACATACAGATAGGAAGAACGAAGTTGTCAGTTATTTCATTGGTATTTTTTTTGTTTTAGAAATCAATAATCAGCCTATAAGCTTTTAATTGAAAAGTTTTGTCTCATTTTATTTTATCACACAAAATATATACTCCAACTTTAAAAACAGACATTACTTTATTCAGTGCACATAAGACTTCCTTTAATTAGCCCCTAATAAGCTTGGTTTAACTGGGATTTACGGAAGAACAGTGGTCATTAACATTAGGCAGATTAAGTCTATGTTAATTACTATTGATAGATAAAATAACGTGCAAAAGTGGTTTAAATTGTTCCTATATTTATGAATTGAAAATAAGTTTGAAGCTTTCAAGTGCAAGCTATATTTTATTTATAATTTAAATTGGATATTGACTCTACATGTAGACATAGCAATAAGACACATGATTTCATGGTTTAAATTTTATAGTTTCTTTATGTTTACCATGAATAAGGAATTATATTAAAATATATCATTTTAGAATATTTCCTAAGATTTATGTGTAGAAATTTTCACATTTACCTCTTTGATTTATGGTATGTGATTTAGTTGGAAACAAATGCTTATCTTAATTATAATTAATTTCAAAAATTATTTCTATTTTAGTAATTGATGGATGCAAATGTTTTCTTCTATTTTGAGAGGAATTTTTGAATTGTGGCATTTGTATACTAATGTTGTCTTTTCTTGTTTATTGCTCTCACTGGTGTCTATTTTCAGTATCATATTTAGAGTTTATAATAATTCACATTCAATGACTGTTTGCAACCCAATGGACTGTAGCCTGCCAGGCTCTTCTGTCCATGGGATTCTCCAGGCAAGAATGGCTGGAATTGGTATCCATTCCCTTTTCCAGGGAATCTTCCCAACCCAGGAATCAAACCTGGGTCTCCCACATTGCAGGCAGATTGTTTACCATCTAAACCACCAGGGAAGCACAATAACTGAAGTTTACCTAGTTTTTTTTTTTTTTTTTCCTTCTTCTTCCCTCCATGTTTCAGTTCTTAGACTTTATATCAAGAGAAATATTCCTCAGGATTCCAGAAATAGTTTCTGTGTCACTCATTTCCACCTCCATTTTCTTGGAACTGCTCTTGTAATATTATATATATATATATACATATATATATATAATATAAATGTATGTAATACATTTATACGTATATTTAATGTTATTCAAAGCAGGTCAACCACCCATATAATTTTCTTGGTTTTCATCCTATAGAAAATTGTGCAATTAACTAATTAAATTTTATAGATTGAGTTAACATTGTATCCTCTGCTCTAAAAGATTTGGAGTGCAGTCTTCTATTTAAGGGTTGGTCAGGATGCATGTCCTCTCCTCTGGAGAACCCCCTCCTGCAATGTTCTCCAAGTCTGCCAGTGAGAGCCAGTCAGACTGGTCCCCCACAGAGCAGGGATCCAGCGCTCACACATGTGTGGCTTTGGAGCCGTGTGCAGAGCTGGTGTGCCTGGGTGTGTGTTTGCTTCTGCAGCCAAGAGTGTCCTGAGCAGGAGCCTACTTTTGTAGGCAGCTCTGTGGTTTCAGAGGGCTTCCCAGGTGGCTCTCGTGGTAAAGAGCTTGCCTGTCAATTCAGGAGACATAAGAGACACCGGTTTGATCCCTTGATTGGGAAGATCCCCTGGAGGAGAAAATGGCAACTCACACCAGTATTCTTACCTGGAGAATCCCATGGACAAAGGAGCCTGGCAAGTGATAATCCATAGGGTCACCAAGAGTCGGACACGACTGAAGCAACTGAACATACAGCACACACTTGTAACTAAGGGCTTCCTTGGTGTCTCAGATGGTAAAGAATCTGCATGCAATGCAAAAGACCCAGGTTCAATCCCTGGTCAGGAAGGTCCCCTGAAGAAGGAAATAACAACCCATGCCAGTATTATTGTCTGGGAAATCCTGTGGACAGAGGAACCCAGTGGGCTACTGTTCATATGGCTGCAAAGAGTCAGATATAACTGAGCAACTAAGTAGGCACGCATGCTTCTATTTGAAATTCATACCAAGAATTTTAGTATTCCTCCCAGGAGAAATGAATTGCAAATTAATACAGCATTATGGCCCAACATGGACTCTATAACTTTGGACAGTCTTCCTCAAATTTAGAAAATAGCAACCTTTTAAAACTTTGTTTAAGCCACATGCTAAATTGTGGAAAATCTGAAATCATTCTTAACATGGCTCCCTGCCCCTGTCTTGCATCTGCTTTCTTATGTAATACAACACTATATCTGTTTATTCTTCCTCCAGTCCTTACTTAGGATTCATTTTCCTCTTCACATTGCCTGTGGGGCAACCCACACTAGCACCCCCGACATGGGCCACTACAATGACCCTTAATCTAGTCTTCCTGATTTCACTCTTTACCTTTTATCATCTTCTCTCATTATAAAAGGTGGGCTTCCCAGGTGGCTCAGAGGTAAAGAATCCTCCTGCTAAGCAGAAAGTTTGGGTTCTATCCCCAGATTGGGAAGATCCTCTGGAGGAGGAAATGGTAACCCACCCAAGTACTCTTGCCTGGAAAATCCTATGGACAGAGGAACCTGGTAGGCTATAGTCCATGGGATCGCAAAAGAGTTGGACATGACTTAGCTACTGAACAATCATAACTCATTGTGTTAATAACAGGTACTGTGATGACTGTCAATCATAAATTGATTCATAAAATTTGTCTTTTAAAAACTTTTCATTGGCTTTTTATTTTCCTTAGAGTAAAGCTCAGCTTTCTTCTAGTGGCCTGAAAGACCCTGCATCATAAAGAATGTATTCCAGTTCTCCTCTCAAATCCCTTCTGAGTTATTCTTCCTGCTTCATCTTCTCTACACACTGGCTTTTCTTCAACTATGTAACATACACATTTTCCTTCCCCAGCACTGGCCGGTGGGACTGTCTTCAGTTTATTCATGACTTCTATTGATTTTCCAGTCTCTGCTTAAATGTCCTTCCCTGAATGCTAGATTTAAGTCAGTTCTCCAACTCTGCCCTCAAGTCATTCCATTCCATACCACCCTGGTCCTTCTGTAAGCGCTTTGAGGAGTTCATAAAGTCTTCATTTGTGAGTCTGTCTGTTTCATGTCCATCCAGATCCATGAGCCTACCAGCTTCCTGAGGGCACAGCTAGCTTGGCTGCACTGACTGGCACATGCTGTCAATATATGGTTGTTCCATAAATTTTCCAAGAGGAAAACGATGGGACATTGAAACTAAAAGACTGGAGCTAGCATTTGATATACACAACCTCTGAGTATGGGCAGCAGGAAGTAGTGAATTGGAGCTGGCTCACAGATTTAATTGTCAGGTTGTCAAAAATTTTGTAAGCTCATTGTTAGAAAAGTCATTATTAAAGTTTAAAAGTATACAAATTCAGAAATAAATAAAAAATGTTAATAAATACTCAAGACTTAAAAAACAAGAAACCTCCTGAATGAATGCTTAATGATTGAGAGTTAGGCAAGAATACCTTTTTATACATATCCTTGTTACTTCTAGCTTTCTCTTTATTCAAGGAATTGCTCTACATTCTAATAGAATATTTCCTCCATTTTAGAGATAGGTTCAAGTTGCATTTTGGTCAATATTGGCATTCTAGGGTTTTATTATGGAAAGTTTTTATTCTCATTTTCAAATCTGCTTTTTTATTTTCATTTAGTCTGAGACATAAAATTTTAATATTGTTGGCATTTCCATTTTACAGATGAGTAAATTGAATCTCAAAGGAGATCATTTCTTGCCTGACATTTTGTGACTTTTAAGATGGTATAACTGGAGGTAGGGTCTGCTGTTTGTGTTCTTCATTCTAGATTATCAAAATAGGTAAAAGAAGGTTCATTCATTTTAAGAAATATTAAATTAGAAATTCAGAAACATGATTTCCAGTTTAGTTTTTCCAGTACCTATCTCAAGTGACTATGAAGACAATGTAACCTTTATGCACCTTACTTTATTAAGTTTGATTAATCACTGGGCTCACAATGAAAAGTTTTCCATTTATGTTCTCTGATCACATAATGTAATATAACATACGTAAATGGTGTCTATGAATCATTGAAATCAACTTCCATATTATGGAGAAAGGAGGTAGGAGAGCAATTCTGAAACAAAATATATTAAAGCGTTTAAATTTTTGTGGACATAATTAATTGATTATGGAGAATTGGAAAATACAATTTGAGTGGGTATCCTACCAAATTTATTATTTATCACTATCATTTTTTACCCTTGTCCAACAAATTGTCCCAAAAATATATTAAAAAGATCATTTGTGACTCTATATCCTTTTTAATAGCTATCTTTTAATGCATCCTCACACAATTGTCCCTCAAATAATATGTTTTTGCTACATCTGAACTGTTTTACACGATATGTTTCTTGTATTATACTATAAACTCTTTGTGGCAGAGACCTTGTCTTTTTATATGCTCTATAAAGCACCATGCATACCTAGGGAATTTTATGAATAATAATAAAAAAGGAGGCAAAAAAAGCTTTCATCAGCAGTGTTTTATTTTGCATGTGAATTTAGGGATGAATTCATGCTATTGTCCATATTTCTGGAGAAACAACTCCTTATATTACAAATGTGGACTATGAAGAAAGCATGTGATATTAAATCTGAAAATTTACATTGCTAGTATAGGGAAAATAAATGAAGCAATACAATTTGCTTTTTCCTGTCTGTTATAAAAATATTGCCAAGTCTGGCATGTGGTTCATAAAATCAAACATTTTCTAACACAGCTGTGTATGAGGAAATGAAATACTGCAGGTATAAGAAACCACCTGTTTGCCAGAACAGGAGTTTCAAAAAAAGATAAACAGCAGAATTTTATATAAGTCCCCGTTGAAGGACTGTTCTACTATTAACACTAAAATCTTAACTCTTGTTCTTCAAACCAGTGTTTTACATGTGAATTGAAAGCTGAATAAACCCCCTGGATGATTCGCTAAAACACCATTGGTTTTTCTGTTCAATATATGAGATGATATTGAATACAACTGTCAAAGATAATTTCACAACCAATTCAGTTTTAAATGCCCAAATTTCAACAAAACACAAATTCCTGGTTATTCGGCCTGGTCTTTTTTCCCTCCTTTATCTTAGTTGCAGAACTCTCGTGAACTTGACAGTGTTCTCCCTTGGTGAAGAGAAAGTCTGAAATATGCCATAAATCATAGTGAGCTACTAGAGAAATTCAAATTGCTGTAAGCACAAGTGCCGAGGGACTGCTTATGTACTGCCTGAGCCATAATGCAACGTTCACAACGAGATCATTGCATCATAATCTTATTCTCGCCGTGATTTGCTTTGTGTGTAGGAGGCTCAGATGTCAGATGGAGAGAGAGAAGAGAGTGATTGTCAGGTTAGCTTTCTCTCCTATTTCACATTAAACAAATGATCAAAAAAACACATCAACCTGGATTAAATGTTTCAGAAATTTAAAACTTCTCCAAAGTTTTCTTTGTATAGGACCTATCTTGATCTGTTTCATGCAGATAGGTTTAGCACCAGAATTTCTAGGGACAGTTGAGAAGCCTTTTAATATATTTTTGTTTCTTGCTGACAGTGTTATCAAATAAGCAATATATTCCTTATATTTGGTTATAACAACATAACCACCCAGCTTAATGAAGGGATCTATCAAACAAAATTCAAGAATATTTCTAATCAATATAAAATATTCATATTTGAAAAAACTTGAAAAATTGCACTTATATCCAATTGTCTTTGTGTTACAGACTGACTTTTCACCAATGCCTACACATGCAGATGTACATATACATGTGTGTTTCTATGACTGCCATGGATGATATCTATTTAAGACTGTGTTAGGCAACTATGAGGTGCTTTTGAGTTAGTTCTTAAATACAATAGCATCCAATGACTAAAAATTTAAAAAATGAAAATAATTTTTGCCACATCTTTAATTTCTAGAAGGTATAAAAGCATGACCTTGAGTAAAATAGTCAATATGTCACTGTTATCACTTTCATATTCAGGACAGTAGAATGCTAATGAAAAACATAACAGAATATAATTTCTGCAAGCCTCTATAAAACATACAAATATCCCTGCTTTGTTGATTGCTCTCACTTAATATTTGAGCAGATAAGTATTATCTCTTTCTATTTAGTGGTTAAAAATGGTTGTGTCTTTTAGTCGCAAAGTCATGTCCAACTCTTTTGTGACCGCTTGAACTGACTGCAGACTGCCAGGCTCTTCTGTCTATGGGATTCTCCAGGCAAGAATACTGGAGCGGGTTGCCATTTTGTTCTCCAGGTGAATCCTCCGGACCCAGGGATCTAATCCAAGTCTCCTACATTGGCAGACAGATTCTTTACCACTGAGCCACCAGTGTTAAAAATGGTTTAGAGACTCCTAACTTGATATTATGCTGTCCAAACTCCATCTCTTCAGCTTGGAAATTCTAGGAAGACAATCATATCAACTGCAATACAGGACATTTTTCTCTTCTATCCGGATAGTTTTGCCACTTATTTTTATTTTATATTTTCGTAGCTCATCTGAATGAATTTGCCAGTCTTTGAAAACAAATTGAATACTGGTTTATTACCTTTGGATTTACACAGAATATGTCTCTTATTTCTCTCTCATTCATAATATTCTCTAAGGGCATATTGAGGCATATTAATCAAGATGAAAATGTTTCCTTATTTTACTAACTTAATAATGAGAATGGATTTTTAATAATGTGAATTTTTCTATCAAAAAGTCAATTTCTGAAGATCTCAGTTTACTACTTGTGTTTACTAACACTGTAGCTAATATTACATAATTTTATTTCAATCTTCAAACTAGAATAAAGGATCATTGTTTCTTATTATTTTTAATTTTTAGTCTACATGGTTCTCATCCAAAGATTGGACACATAATAACCTACTTCATAGTTCAGTTCAGTTCAGTCACTCAGTCCTGTCCAACTCTTTGCGTCCCCATGGACTACAGCACACCAGGCTTCCCTGTCCATCACCAACTCCAGGAGCTTGCTCAAACTCATGTCCATCAAGTCGGTGATGCCATACAACCATCTCATCCTATGTCGTCCCCTTCTCCTCCTGCCCTCAATCTTTCCCAGCATCAGGGTCTTTTCCAATGAGTCAGTTCTTCGCATAAGTTGGCCAAAGAATTGGAGTTTCAGCTTCAGCATCAGCCCTTCCAATGAATATTCAGGACTGATATCCTTTAGGATTGACAGGTTTGTTCTCCGTGCAGTACAAGGGACTCTCAAGAGTCTTCTCCAACACGAGTTCCAAAGCAGCAATTCTTCAGGGCTCAGCTTTCATTATAGTCCAACTCTCACATCCATACATGACTACTGGAAAAACCATAGCTTTGACAATATGGACCTTTGTGACTTAGAATAAACTCGATTATAGTATTGTTGCTTAACATCTCTGTTATAAAATGTTACCTGCTTTAAAGAAAGGACTATTTTCTCCTTTCAAGTTTAAAATAAAGCTTTAAGAAACTCATTTTTGATTTTTTGTCCAAATTTGCATGTGGATTGTAATTTCTTTCATATCTTCCTTAATTACACAGTGTATTCTTAAAGGCAGATATGGTTACAGCCCCAACCTTTGTACTTTTATATCCCCAAACTATGCTTTACATTCCTTGATGTGTACTCAGTAAATTCCCTATCAACTATGAATCTAAAGGTTCTTGTTTACCTAGTGGCATAGATCACTAAATGATCACTGTAAAAAAAAAATAGAATGAATTTGGCATACTCAAGCTCATGAATTTTCCTTTTGAAGAACCACTTTGCTTAGTTCTCATTGATTCTAGAATAATTAAATTTTAAGTTAAATTAAGGGAACAAATATACCATATTCTTCATCTGAAATATTATTTAATATTTAACTAAACTAAGACATTAAAAATGAATATTTTAATTGATCTATTTATATTTGAAGACCTGAGGATAAAGTTTATTTTTAAGAATCTTCCAGTTGCCATATGGTAATAAATGTTATCTTTAAGTCTAACTTGGAGTGGAAGTGTCATCTGGGATGCATTTATTCTATAAAATCAGAAGTTCTGAATCGGCACCCTCGTTCTTTGAATATCACCTTGTTAGTGAGGTCCAAATATTCCATTTTTTTCTAAACAGATATAATGATATCTGGTTAAGAGCTTTAATGGGTGAAATAAATTTTAATGTAAAAACTTTTGAAACTGATATGTTTTATGTAAATGCTAGATGATATTACTATTTGTATGATGAATATGCATACATGATATCAGCTAGTCATATTATTCAGGAAAAATATTGTCCTGGAATGTATAGAACTGGTTTGCAAGTGACTCAGTTCTCAGTTGAGTATTACCTCTCTTAAGGATAAATTCATGATTGTATCTTACCAATAAAATAAACCTATTACAAATACATCTATTTCCTTTTGAAGAAAGGAAATACATCTATTACAAAAACATTAGTTATTTCTGATTCATTATAGAAATCTTTACCATGAATGTGGAAATTAAGAGAAAGTGTCATGATGTGGAGTTAATGCTTATCATTTAATAGTTCTGGACATCAGAGTCTTTATTTCTAAAATGAGGGAACAGATGCAATACTTCTCAAAATTTCTTGTTTAAAAAGTCTAATTTTATATGACCCCTGTTCCTTTGAAACGACACACCTGACAAGCTCTGTTAATTTTGTTGGCATCTTATTTATCATGTCTAAACTATTCTCTCCTGGCCCTGAAATAGGGCTATATATGTTATTGCTGGTTAAAAAATATTTGTGTATACTTAGTAAAATAAGTTTACCATGAGTATTTTTTCGAGAGTAATATTTTATCAAAATATTTTTTTTCTGGAAGCCCACTAAGTTTTTTTCTGGAAGAATTAAAACACCAGTAACCAAAACTTTAAGAGGTGAGTCCTATTCATATTCGATGATAATTGAAATTAAAGCTGGTTTTTAAAGTCAGGTATACTTTAGTCAAATAATTTTTTATAGACTTTCTTTTTCTCAAGTAACAGTTATGTCAGAAATGCATTTATCTCAGGCACTTAGAAAAACTATTCAGTATTTTAGAATTACATGGGTTAGTAATTGTATAACCTAAATCACTTATATTAAGATCATAGCATATAAGGTGTTATGTTTTATACAAAGCAGTAATGAGCTTGTACAGTTGAATTTAAAGTAGGAATTTTTAATATCAAATAGAAGACATGCAAAGTAAGGATTAAATTATCATATTGTGAAAAAGTTATGCAGGTGAACACTTTGTTTTTATGAGTATAAAGTATGGTCTGAATAAATCTATGAAAAGCCCTTTTTTAAGTCCAATTATTTGCTCTAATGTGTAATTTTTCCTACCCCTTATGTTTATTTTAATTTTAATGTGAAAGAAATGATCATCTCATTTTCTTTGAAAGTGGTATAAAGGTAAAACCACAAACCTCTTGAAAGAATTCCTTTGTTCTAAATCACATGAATGTTGTTGGAACAAAATTTTGCCACCTGCCAGAGGCTTTAAAAACTAAATCAAAAGGCTCACTGCTTCAAAATACTCAAACTAAAGGTAGGCTGCTAGATAAAAATGTAATGACTAGATCATTCTCGTCATGCATTTATTATTGTGCAGCAGAATTGATGGCTCTTTTGCTACCTTTCAATAGGAAATAATTCATAAATGAAAATATTTAAAGCATGAATAGTTATTCTTTCATTGTAGCTGAAAAATTGAATTGGGTTGTGAAATTTAGGGTGTCTCCCTATGTTAGTACTAAAACTTTCCAAAAGGAAAAAGAGGAATAAAGGTGAAGTATTTCTAACACTAGTTAAGACAATTCAGTGTTAGCATGCTTCATTAACTGTTTGCATACAAGACAGAAGTGCTTTCTGATGAAGTGGAAATCCAACTTGGGACCAATTTTCCACAACATAAATTCAACACTCATTCTACCTCTTGATACCTTTGTATTCACACTATCAAGAAGGTTTTTCATATCTGTCATATCAGTAACCATTTAAATATTCCTATTGTAAAGTCACCAATCCTTGGAAATATTTCCAGTGTAGAGCATTTTCTGAGAATAAATTTCAGGTTAACACCTACTATTTTTAAAATAAGTGTGAATTAATTGCACTAGCTCTATCAAACTGCTTTAGTAAGAATTAATTCTTACCATGTAAGAAACTTGATAAACAGAGAATTAAAATGGACAGCTTAAACAGAATCTTGGTTACTTTCTATTTTAAAAATATTTTATTGACAGTTACATTCAATTTTATTTTGTCTATATATATGTTTACATATATAAGTATCAAAATGCCTATAATGTATAAAGCATTATTACAAATTTCATCATTCTGTAGAATATAATTTATTTGATATCACATGAAGAGTTAGCACCTCTGTAAACTAGACTTTGATGCTGGGAGGGATTGGGGGCAGGAGGAGAAGGGGACGACAGAGGATGAGATGGCTGGATGGCATCACCGACTCGATGGACGTGAGTCTGAGTGAACTCTGGGAGTTGGTGATGGACAGGGAGACCTCGCATGCTGCAGTTGATGGGGTCGCAAAGAGTCGGACATGACTGAGCGACTGAACTGAACTGAACTAGCAAAGCGAGTGAGTGCTAAGTTGGAGGAATACCATTATCAATCATTGTGTCTGAAAACGTACCCTCAGTGTTAGATATCGGATACAATGAAGACATCCACATCCCTATAGCACAACACTTCAGTTTGGTACCTTGTATTATCTTCAACAGCAATGTTCAAAAATCACTTTCACTTACAGAAAATGAGAGTCTGAAAGATGACGTCTATCTTCTTCCCTCCTCCATATTCTTTTCTGGACTTTGCATGGGGTAAAAATAGGACCTTGTAATTTGTTTTCTTCATTAATGAAAGTGTAATTTAGAGTTGGTGAAAACAGTGAATCAAATCTTAATTTTTCACAATGTCATATAGCATCTGTGAGCCAGCTTTTTTTGTGGGGAAAATGTCTTTGATAAAAATTTGAGAGTTTTATATGAACACATATGTTATTATTTGGAAATTAATACATTTCTAGATGTCTACACTATAAAATATATTTTATTATGTTTAATGTATTCAAAAGTTATGCTCAAATTTACACTAAACCAAATGTTTTAATTCCTGGAGTTTTAATACATTTCGAATTACTAACCTTGTTGGGATTACAGAAAGAAAAATTATAGTCATCCTCAAATATTTTCTATGGCAATAAAAATGTCAAGTCTTGTTATTTTAAGTACGACTTTCAAAAATGAACATCTTATTGCATTAAAAGCGTGTATGATTCAAACCAGGGTGTATATTCCTAGTATGAAGAATATGTTGAAGTAGTAGAAGTTAAGTATTTTAAAAAAATGATTATTGATTCAGTGAACCAAATATTATTAAACATGTAAAACA
This sequence comes from Bison bison bison, assembly GCF_000754665.1. Taxonomy (NCBI): domain Eukaryota; kingdom Metazoa; phylum Chordata; class Mammalia; order Artiodactyla; family Bovidae; genus Bison; species Bison bison. Next base: position 4,291,250 of record NW_011494748.1, on the reverse strand, counting down.
CTAGATTCTCTTAATATACAGGCATACTCATCTATGGATTTTTCCTGAAATGTTCCATGTTAATCAGGACTTTTATCGAATCACGTTTTAAATTGGTCCACTACATAAGTAACATTTTAATATAATGCATTTGATTAAAGTGAGTCACATCTCTAGTGGTTCTGGAATTCAAGCTGTTTTGCATAAATATCACTTCATACATGTCTATATTTATAGACTACTTTGCCAATGAGGGGTGAAACTAAATGAGATCAAAGGAAGTATTTCTGTTTACTATTTTGATTAAAATACTGGTAGGCAAAATAGTTCCTTTGAAAGTCCCTTTGTTTTGACTTATTAGCAGGATATGATGTTAGAGATGATAAGATAGTGCCTTTGATGTAGGAGGAGCTGAATGAGTGAACAGCTCCACTGCCATCTGACACCTGGCTTCTCTAAGGTGTGGACTTTTACTGGTTGAGATAACTTCTACTTAGAAATCAAGCTGGGGCAAAATATGTTTGTTTTTCTGTTTTGGTTATATTATCTTGATTAATTTTAATTCCTAAATGGGCCCAAATTATTGGAAACTATAAAAATAAAATTCCTGCACTCAGATATTTTACTTTTCCAAAGTAGTGTTTTGTAGTTTGGCCTCTCAATAAATTGTCCATTCTTCTGAGTGAGTGGATAACAAAGTTGGTAGAGTTACAGTTAGCACTTAGTCTTCAGTGGTTCTATTTGGCCTATTGAATATCAAATGTGTTAAATTCTACTGTAGAAAGTTCAAGGATTCACCTTGTTTATTTGTCTTTTAGAACATTTATTTCATTTTATTTTACTCAATAACCAGTTGATTTGAACTCAGTAATCAGTTGACTTGATGTTCCTCAATTCAATAAGTGTTTTTATCATAACTATACATTCAGGTTTTTGAGTATTGCTTGAAGTATAAAATAAATTAAAAATTAACCAATTGGAAAATAAAATTTAAAAATTCAATAAAGATTGTTAAATTACATGAATTTGTTTTATATTGCATTTTATATTCATTGAATATGGTAACATTAAACTTTATAAGTAGAATTTTTAAAAATATATTTATTACATCAGACAATTTTTGTGAACTTACCATATCGGCTCCCTCATAATCTGACATAACAGCTTAACTAGAAGAGAGATTGACTAGACATATAATCTCAACAGTATATTCGACAATGATAGAAATATCAATATTTTCAAAGTTACTCTCACATTCTTTCAAACATACAAGTAGGCTTTCTTTCTCCTTTTTAATAAAGAAACAACACATAATGTTCGAAATGTTATTTACAGTGGACATAGTATATATATCACATAGGCCACATATATAATTTAGTTTGATTAAAACAAATTTTGGACTAATGCATTACTTACAACATACAAAGCACTTCCTTCAATAGGAAATGTATATAAAATATTAGCTGTTAGAACATTAATCCCAATTATAATTGGCCAACGGATAATGTTTCAAAAGTTGATATTTGTGTAAACCAGACACTATTCTATTTTGAACTTTGCATATAACAGGAAGGAGAATAAGTTATGCGCTTCCTAATAGGATGGAATTCTTCAGCTACGCTATCGCGGCTTTGCAGAGAGGTGCTTTATTTTCCTAAAATAAACATTGAAAATGATGCCCAGTCCAGCCACTCAATGAACACATTTAACACTCACCAGGAGGGAGGTTTCGTGTGCTGAGCCCACTAAGTTTTAGATCTCAGAAGCGGCTTTACACCCTGTGGTGTAGGCACACTTCTTTTTGTGGAGAGTGTGTCTTTAAAATACTGCCCTCTTACAGTGACTTTAAACCAGTGTGTTTGGAATTGTTTTTAGTCACTACACAGCATGATAAGCATTTTGCATTTTCCTGGAGTAATTTACCATTTGCATACAGGTTACTGTGGCAGAAATGAGAGGGTGGAGAGGGAATTTGTTTGGGACAAGTAATTTCAATTTAAATCCAATAAGTCAAAAATTATTTTCAGTTTTTGCCAAAAAAAGCAACCATTGTGCCATGATAGCTACACTGACATATTTATGTACCCACATATTTAAAAAACAGAAACAAAACTGAATCTTAGGTGGAAATATAGTAAGTTGGCAAAGAGAAACTGATCTTAACTTTTGTCAATTCCATAGCCATTTGAATAGATAACATAAATGATTCACTGTGAATAAAAAGAAAGCATGTAAGAGAATAAAATATATTTTGTTGGTCAACTCGAAAACATTCAAGGAGTTTATTTTGGCATCATGGAAACTCATTCTCAATGAAAACATTGTGCGTTGTGTTATTAACTCACAGCATATGATCTCCATTTCTGCCTCCCTAGATTTCTACCCACCCCCCTGGGATAGAAACAATGTGGACTCACACATTTATTATATTAATTAGAAATCACTACCTAATATAATTATTCTGGCAAGCACATGGTGAGTTCTGGAAATACTGACAGAATTTCTCCATTTAATTCTGGTGTTACAAAGATTTGCATGTCTAAAACTGCCTTGATTAGATATTGTTTTTGACGACTCCTCTCAGTGTTTTACTATATGCACATTAAGCATGAGGACTTTTAGCACGTCTGAAGTAACATCTGCTCTGTCTTTTTGTTGCTGGGTTCATGGTATAATTAGCTCTATATTTCACCAAATACAATTTTGCTCCCATGGCGGACAAAGCAGCATGAAGAAAACATAAATAATTGCAGATTAGAGAAACAGAAGGCAAAGTGGGTGTAGATGGCTTTGATAAAAAAGGGTTAAGGAGAATAGAAGGTCAGCTCATTATTAAGAAAAAAAGGAGGCAGTTAAAATTAGATAGGGTCTTTGTAATTAAAGAAAACACACACAGATTTTTCTTTTAACAATGTTTCCTATTAGGCCACATAGTTTAGTGACTTGCAGTGCTGTAGTTTGTTTTGTACTTATTTAGGAAAACATTTTAAGAAATATGCATGTTTGGATACACAAAATAAAATGTAATTATTAGAGAAGATGTTGGGAAGACATAGGAGGTTTCGTGTTGACTTTCCCAGAGTGTAAAACTTTTTTTTTCTTTTTCGATAGAACTACTTTTATACTCTCAAGTTAGCTCAGTGAAGCTGTGTAGGCTGATAACCCAATTTTGCCATGCCATCAAACAGCCATTAGTCAGTATATTTGCATGAGCTAATAGTTATTCCTTCATGTGAGACTCAGGTTAAATTTGGGACTATTCACTCTATGAAATATCTAACTGTTTTTCATGGTCTAGCATTATACACATTATGTAACATAATATGTAATTTACACAGCATACATGAAACAGACAAATGGTGTTATAGTATATTTTCGCAAATGCCAGCAAAGTTTGTTGTATCACTTAAAAAAATATGCTATAGGATTGGGGTTTGCATTAAACTTCATAGGTAAGAAATGTCATTTTCCTCACTTTTTACTTTTAGACTAGAAACTATGAAACATTTGGAAATGATACTGGGGTATCAACTTTATTCAGATCAAGAAAAGTCTTCAGAAGTCTTTAAAAATATAGCAATAATGTTCTGTTTTTGTTTATTTAGAATAAAGATGGATGAAGGAAATTCTGATCTAACAGATATTCACCCAACAGTATAAAATAGGTGAAAATATAAAAACATATTTCCTATTCCATTCTATTACTGAAGCATAAAATTCATCAGATCAGATCAGATCAGTCGCTCAGTCGTGTCCCACTCTTTGCAACCCCATGAATCGCAGCACGCCAGGCCTCCCTGTCCATCACCAATTCCTGGAGTTCACTGAGACTCATGTCCATCGAGTCAGTCATGCCATCCAGCCATCTCATTCTCTGTCGTCCCCTTCTCCTCCTGCCCCCAATCCCTCCCAGCATCCGAGCCTTTTCCAATGAGTCAACTCTTCGCATGAGGTGGCCAAAGTACTGGAGTTTCAGCTTTAGCATCATTCCTTCCAAAGAAATCCCAGGGCTGATCTCCTTCAGAATGGACTGGTTGGATCTCCTTGCAGTCCAAGGGACTCTCAAGAGTCTTCTCCAATACCACTGATTACAAGACAAATAAAAAAAGGAAAACCCAGAAAGCAAAACAAAGTTAGTAATGAATTACTTTGTAGTGTGATGTTGAAAGGCTTCCCTTGTGGCTCAGCTGCTAAAGAATCCTCCTGCAAAGCGGGAGACCTGGGTTTGATCCCTGGGTTGGGAAGATCCCCTAGAGAAGGTAAAGGATACCCACTCCAGTATTCTGGCCTGGAGAATTCCATGAACTGTATAGTCCATGGGGTCGCAAAGAGTTGGACATGACTGAGTGAAACTTTCACTTTCTTTCATGATGTTGTTCAGCTCAGTTCAGTTCAGTCACTCAGTTGTGTCCAACTCTTTGAGACCCCATGAATCGAAGCACACCAAGCCTGCCTGTCCATCACCAACTCCCAGACCCTACTCAAACTCACGTCCATCAAGTCGGTGATGCCATCCAGCCATCTCATCCTCTGTCGTCCCCTTCTCCTCCTACTCCCAATCCCTCCCAGCATCAGAGTCTTTTCCAATGAGTCAACTCTTCCCATGAAGTGGCCAAAGTACTGGAGTTTCAGCTTTAGCATCTTTCCTTCCAAAGAACACCCAGGACTGATCTCCTTTAGAATGGACTGGTTGGATCTCCTTGCAGTCCCAGGGACTCTCAAGAGTCTTCTCCAACACCACAGCATCAATTCTTCAGTGCTCAGCTTTCTTCACAGTCCAGCTCTCACATCCATACATGACCACAGGAAAAACCATAGCCTTGACTAGACGAACCTTTGTTGGCAAAGTAATGTCTCTGCTTTTGAATATGCTATCTAGGTTGGTCATAACTTTCCTTCCAAGGAGTAAGCGTCTTTTAATTTCATGGCTGCAATCACCATCTGGGGTGATTTTGTAGGACTGCGTAAAAGAAATATATTAATGCAACATAAATAGTTGAAGAAATAATATATTCTTCCCATGATGTGTTTTCTTGTTTACGAAAGGGAGATAGAATATTTCTATTCTAGTGTTTTTTTTTTGCCTAGATGGCAAGGTTTTCATATATTAACCACTCTGATAATGCCTGAGAGACTTTCTCATCTCCCTGTGGATTCCAGAAGTTCTCACCATCTTGCCTCAGGCAGGCAAAAAGGTAAAAGAGCAGAGGTGTTTGTAAATAAACCATTTCCAGAAAAGTTCAGTGAGACAACACTATGTTATTGAACTACTGTAGGTTCTTTGAACTGCCCTGCAGTAATACAAAGTATAAAGTAAATCTTACTTTGAACCATATGTGATTATTTAAATTGGCTTTTTCCTGGAATTATGGAATCTGAGTCAAAGGGACCATATAGTTCAGGTAGTTGAAGGCTTTTCAATCATAACACAATTTAGAATCTTCTGGGGATCTTTAAAAAATACCTGGACTTACTTCAAACCAGCAAGACCATAATCTCTAAAAGTAGGATTCTATGAATTGTGTATGTGTGTATTTAAACTCCGGGTGATTCCTGTAAAAAGCTAGTTTTTAGAACTGCTGAATTCTAGTCTAATTAACTCTTTATAATTTGAGACCCCTTTACATGTGTTTGTCAATATAAAGAGAAAACTGCTAGCTACCTCGCATCCATCACATGATTCCATCTGCAGAAGCGTTGACTATTAGACAGTGTTCATGTAATTTATATACAATGACCATTGTGAACAGAACAGTCATAGAAGCATAGATATTTATACGTGACATGGATTCCTGGATGTTCATTAATGATTGTAAGTGTAAGCAAATCAAAATTATATGGAAAGTTTGTGTTAAGCTATATATATCCACCTATGCCTTGAGATTTGGGCATGCATAGTTTGAAAAGATAGAGAAACTCTCCAGTCAAGTAAGTTCAAGTGGCCATTATTTCTGAATGGATATATTTTACACATGCTTTGCAGTGTTTCGAAGAGAGGCTCTGAAGCTCTGAAACTTTTGACTTGACCAAGCTAGTGAATAGAAGGATTTGAATCTACTAATTTTGATTTCAAACTCTATATTCTTTCTACAGCATAGGGGTCTTTCGCATTGATCATGGGTAGTCAAGGATATCTGTATCTTTTAGTTGCATTATTTAGGGTGACAAATACAGAAATAATCATATTTTCTTCTTCAGTGAGTTTCAAACAACTGATTAAGATATTGATATCTTATTGTATGATTTTCAGCCCTACTTCAGACTTGGATTCAGTCCCTGTGTTGGGAAGATCCCCTGGAGGAAGGCATGACAGTATTCTTGCCTGGAGAATCCCATGGACAAAGGAGCCCAGCTATAGTCTAGGGTCATAAAGAATCAGACATGACTGAGGTGACTTGGCACACATGCACACCTAATGCTACCAACCATGATTTGATACTCAGAATGGAAATTATAGTAAAGAGTTTTATTTCCTTTCTTATTTCATATATTTTGTATTTTTATTATTAAAACACTTTCTCACATTAGATTTCAGTCCTCCAAATTACCTTTTTTGTGTATTAATGAAAATGAGAGTTGCTCATTCATGTCCGACTCTCTGCGACCCCATGTACTGTAGCTTTCCAGGCTCCTTGTCCAATTCTCCAGGCAAGACTACTGGAGTGGGTTGCCATTCCCTTCTCTAGAGGATCTTCCTAACCCAGGGATCAAATCTGAGTCTCCTGCGTTGCTGGCATTTTTTTTTTTTTTTTTTTTTACCATCTGAGCCACCAGAGAAGCCCGTGTGTATTGTATATGTGTGTGTAGGTAAGGTTGGTCTATAAAGAAGTAATGCAAGAAATCTGAAAGTTGTTTTGTAACACACATAACAATAAAATATGTAATATTAGCATAATTAGTATTAAATCAATGAGTGTGACCATTCTCACATGAATAAAGTTACTGATTTGAAATAATATAAATACAGAGAACAAGAAGGTATATCATTCACGAGAGTTGAAGTCAATTTCATTTACCTGCACATGTGATAAAACACACATGAAGAAATGTCTTAATTTTTCTTTCCTGCTGTACCATTCCAGTTCAAGAAAGGCATATGATTTGTAAAATTCTTTTAAACTCAGAAGGTGGTACATAAATAGATGGAATATAAAACTGCTATCTGTTGCTTTTGCTCAAAACAGAAAAGGATGTAGCATTTTTTCCCCTAGAAAGCCCAGGAATTGTTTAACAGTATTTCTGCTGTTCAGGTTGTAGAGTTCATAAATCTCTTTAATGCCAGAATTACATTACATTTAATGAAATTTTACTCCTAATTCATTTGATTTAGCTACTCACTTGCCTCTAATTTGTGGGTCAGAGCATTTCAACAATTTTGTCTGAAGTGGTATTAGATATGTTTTAAATATGTGAATAGTGCAGTTCTGTCATTCTGTTAAAACTTAATTTTGAAATGAATGTTCTTTTGTCTCTTTATATTATCAGCATGAAATTATAATAATATTGTCAAGTTTTAACTTTTATACTTGGATTTTGTGTAAATCTTATTTACACTTAGATTTGGGCTTCCCTTTTGGCTCAGTGGTAAAGAATTTGCCTGTGAATACTGGAGATGTGAGTTTTATTCCTGGGTTGAGAAGATGCCCTGGAGAAGGAAATGGCAACCCATCCCGGAATTCTTGCCTGGGAAATCCCATGGACAGAGGAGCCTGATGGGCTACAGTCCACAGGGTCGCGAAAAAGTCAGACATTACTTAGTTGACTAAAGAACAACAAGAGCCCTTAGATTTTAATGATAGAGTTTTGTGGTTCAGAAAACTGATCTGCTTTGAGTTGTATCCTAAAATAAATAAGATATTAATATTTTCCCAAGTAAAAATGAGGAGAACTCTAAGACTTTCAAAGTTTAAATACAAACCCTAATTTGAGAATGAATAATTTTCAAGAATAATCAGAAGTAATTTTATACTAAGATTATTTTCCTTTACAAATGTGGAAAATTAGCAAGTTTCTGCTCCAGAGTACTATTCCCACATAATTTTCACTACTGCTGAAGGAAGGTCTCTGTTGAGTTGGAAGTAGAACTATGAAAATAGGTTTTCTATTTTAAATACATGATAAATAATAGTTCAAGTTGGAAAATGTTTGCAAATACAATTTTTCAAACACGTAGTGGTTTAAATAGGCTTTTGAGAACTAGCACCTTAATCATGACCCACATGAACATTATTTGAGGGCAAAATTGATGCTGTACACCATTTAACAAGGAGTTGTTGGTACACATTTTCCACAACACAAAAGAAGTTTATAAGACAAGTAAACATTAATACATTTTAGGTGTAAAATTTACCAAAGTATTTATATCATCTCCAGTTTCAGATCTTTCCCAGTTCCCGTGACTATAGTACAAAGAAACAGTATTATAGAAAGTGCGTTTCAGTAGAAGATGTTAAACTAATTTTATTTCTGTCCTCCTTGTTCAACACAAGGATTCAGTTCACATTAATAATTGTGACTTCAATTTATTGAGCACTTACTATGGATGGAAAAGTCACTGTACTTTACATAGGTGAGCCATTCAACACAATAGTGTGACACAGAGACAGGGCCAGAGATGTACATCTTCTCACCTTGGAGATAACTGAGACATGGAGAGGTCAAACAAATTCCCCAGTGTCATACACTTGGCATGGCTGAGCTAGGATTTGAAACTTGATTGACTGCCAAAGTTTGCCCACCCAAGGGCAGGGTGAAGTGGTGTCAGTGATATCGTGGGGGAGGTGGAGAAGAGATTGGGGAAGCCTTGTCAATAACATTTGCCTTCACTGGGGAAAAACATCATGTACAATTAAACCTCTGCATCAAACAATAGGTATTACACCACATTAGTTTTCAAATTGGAGAAGGCAATGGCAACCTACTCTAGTACTCTTGCCTGGCAAATCCCGTGGATGGAGGAGCCTGGTAGGCTGCAGTCCCTGGGGTCGCTAGGAGTAGGACACGACTGAGCAACTTCACTTTCATGCATTGGCGAAGGAAATGGCAACCCACTCCAGTGTTCTTGCCTGGAGAATCCCAGGGACGGGGGAGCCTGGTGGGCTGCCGTCTCTGGGGTCGCACAGAGTTGGACACGACTGAAGTGACTTAGCAGCAGCAGCAGCAGCAGTGTTCAAATATGCACAGTGTTGTTTTAAAATAGATAACATCACCTCAAATAGATAACACACTTCTCAAAGAAGTGCCATGAGATTTTAGGCCAGAAAGCCCCTTAAAACCTGCAGTATCACAAAAAATGATACCTTACTAGACTAATTAGAGAAGTAAAGCAGTGAATAAATTGGAAGTGACTGGTTGATTTGAGTGACATTTATTATTCAAAAAAATAGTTTTCTTTAAGCTTGGTTTAGGTTTAACTTTTAATCTTTTGGAATTGAAAATCAATATTAAATTTGAACATAGTGTTTTTGGCCCCTTCTTTTATGTTCCCCTTCTAGTCTCCTAACTTTTCCTTCAAAGATCTAGCTACCTATTTGCCCACAGAGTTTTCTATTCATTTTTTGTGCTCCTGTAAATTCAAAGTTGCTGTTTCCTTTGCCAAAGATGTCATCTTTCCTTTATTGGACTACATTTCCAATGTTCGTATTTCTATGGAGACCTTCCCCACTCCAGAGTATGCACTTGACCTTGAGTACCTTGTTCATACCTGTAAATGCAAATGAAGACGTATCCCTAGTTCAACATGAGATAATTTTATTCTTTAAGCTTCACGATGCCATTGTCTTAATTTTCATAAAACAATATACAGTCTTCCTTCTATCATCTGGACTTCCCTTATAACTCAGTTGCTAAAAAATCTGCCTGCAATGCAGGAGACCCCAGTTCAATTCCTTGGTTGAGAAGATCCACTGGAGAAGGGTTAGTCTACCCACTCCAGTATTCTGGCCTGGATAATTCCATGGACTGTATAGTCCATGGTGTTGCAAAAAGTTGAACAAAACTGAGCTACTTTCACTTTCAATCATCCATTTCTTTATATATGTTCTGAAAGTCCCATAGATTACAGTTAAATATTATAAGAACAATTGCATTAAACCATGTATATGAACACAGTTGATATAAACATGCATTTCCACTTTGCCTCTCAAATCTTCAAAATGTATAAACACTATGTTATTTTCTTCCTCCATTGGTAGGCTATGAGCACCTTAAGGGCCGAAGAGATTCCTCTCTGTGTTCACCAATGTTTGCAGGAAGAACTCACATGCAGTGACTAGTCAGTAAATAAATTAAATGGAAAAAAAAAAAGAGAGTTTGTGAGGAAGAATCATGAAAACAAATATTAACTAAGCTGTTATATTTTTTAAGACATACTATTTCCAATTAAACCTAACAAAGTTTGAAAAGGAACATAATTTGTGTCCATTTATTCATAAGCCATTTGGTTACCTTATGAATGAGAAAAAACACAGTTCAGTGTTAGTGTCTCTGCCTGAAGCAAATTATTTTTGGAGGAGGCGCTCAGTTTGGGATATCTTAAATTTAAAGTCTCTACAAGAAATTCTTGGTCTTCCTACCTCAGATCTCCACATTCCTCAATCGTCTCATTTCCATTTTTAGTTACTACATTTTTACTTACTTGCTCATGCCCCACCCCTTGGATCCATCTTTGAGTCCTGCCTCTCTTATACCAACATCTAGAGTAGCCCCGGATATACCCCTCTCTTACCCTTTTTCACTTCTTGCCTGGATCAGCGTGCAAGTTTTCTAGCCTGATTCCCTGCTTTCTGTCTTCTCCTTTACAACTGGTAGAGTGGTCCTATGAACACCTGTGTCTGAGCAGGTCACTGTTCTGTGTAGAGCTATCTCTGTTCTTCCCATTTCACGAAGAGTACAATAATAAAAGTCCTCTGGTGGCCTAGCATCTCATGCACCATGGACTCCTGGCTGCTTCTCCAATCTGACTGCCTTCCCTCCCACTCTCACTTTCAGACAGTCAGGTTTAGTCATGTTGGCCTCCCTTCTTTTCTCAAATATCTCAGCATACTTCTGCCTCACGGTCTTTACATTGTTGTAACATTCTTCTTGGAATCCTCTTTTCCATAGAGCTTGCTTTTTTTTTTTTTTTTTGGTCTCCTTCAACTGTCAGCTTCTTTTAATGCTTTTACCAACAGCCCTATTTTCAATCACAATCTACCTTCTCAATGTGAAAATACTCCCTATCCTCCTTTCCTGCTTTATATTGCCCATAGCATTTATCATGATCTGACATGCCACATAATTTATCTAGCATCAGATTATTTGAATGTCAGCCTCATAGGGACTGGGATTTTGTTGTCCTACTACTCACTGCTAATCCCAGTGACAAGAACAGTGTCTGCAGCCAACATTTATCGAAAGAATTGAATTAACAAGGGATATATGTTTTGGAGTACAGAAACATATAGCAATAATATTGATGAACAGATTTAGCTAAGACAAATTATGAGCATGTCCATTGTTCTTTAATGAAACCACTAAGTTTTCCAGTAGATTTAAGATTTTAAAGAGACCCTCAAATATTCTTTGCAGTGGGAAAGTGACGAAAGAGTTAAAACATTTATTTTCTAAATGTTACATGCTCTAGGAACTACACATCACTTCAGCTCATGTTTACACATTATGCTACTATAACTGCTTAAAATGTAGGGATTTTTAATTGAATTTTATGGCTGGTCTACATTGTCGATAGTAATTTTTATGTTATAGCTTATGAGTTAAGTCATAGAAGGATACAGAGAAATTTCCATTGATGTAATAAAATACCTATAAAAGCAAAATGGTGCTTCCTTAGTAGGTAGTTATGTTATATATTTCTAAATCTTTGAACATTCAATTATAAAAGAACACAATTGAGAATGAATAGTTAGTAAATGAAATAACTTTCTTTAAAACCAATGGTATACTCCTAGATCTATTATATAAAGTATATGTTTTTAAGAAACTATTTTGTAATATCTAAAGTGCTGTAGTCATATATTTATAATTAAGAGCACATGACTTTCCCTCACATTTCCTTATTAGAGGTGCCCATAATTAAGCAGATTATTTCTTTTTATGTATGGATATTTCAAATATATTTAATATGTATGCCTCACCCATTGAATCTTTTTTTACATACCAAAAGAGTTATGAAAAGCTGTACTTACGTGCTTTCCTTTTTTTTGTTAAAAAAATTATTTTAGTTTGGCAGAAACACACAACAGGTGATTTACTCTCTTAAATTTTAAGTGTATGACATAGCATTTTTAACTCTAGACCTAATTCTTATCCATCTTCCTTAACTAAGACTTGATTTCTAGCACTTTGTTTCCAATGGTCCTCAGGTAAGTGAAGTAAACCTATCACAGAAGGGCACATACCGAATGACTGACTTACAGAAGACATCTAAAATAGTCAAATTTATGTTGTCTGTTATTCCACTTTAAAAAATGACCACATAGGTTTTTAATTGGAACATATATTATTAACCTATGCTTACTATAATCATGTAAACTGAAAAAGTTGAGTATATTTTTCTTAGGAACATTGAACATGTTAAGCTTTCCAAAAGCATATGCATTAATCAAATTTAATGTGAACCCAAAATGATTCTTCTCCATAGTTAGTAATAGATATTTAAGATATTATACTTACTTCGCCATGGGAAACAATGATAAAATGGGAATATTCCATCATTTTTGACCTTTAATATCTCTTACATTAAGGATTATGAATACTTTGGCTGAAAGGACACATAATCTTGCTATTTTCTTTTTTTTTCTGTACATTCCCACTCAACCGCATATTCTTGAATTTTGAAATGGGTAATATTCATTTGACGTTTTGCCTTCTAAAAATTAGTTTTTAGGCTTGTTTTGAATGCATCTGGGAATCCAGAAGTGAAATTTTGTTAGAAATAAAAATGCCACTGGGAGCATTATTGATTACTTGGAATGTGTGGCTTTCATTTTCCAATTATAACATATTAGCCAAGTCATCTAAAAATGAGTTGACTTCTGTTCTTTCAGTCATTCATATAATAGTTCATTTAGATCCATTGTTTTTAGCTTTCAAATGATCTTAATATTTTAGAACACAAAATATCTGACACATTCTATAGAATTTAGACATCTGAAAAATGTTTCAGAGTATATTAACATCTCTGAATTTTAAGATAGGTAGTCACAAAACATTGATTTGAACATTTATATTATTTTCAGTAAAAGGTATCCCTGCCCTCTTTTTAACTGCTAACTTAAAAACAAAAATAAAAACACCCTTCTCAAATCTTTTTATATTGTCTTAGATTCATTCCTGGCTTTAGTCAAACATTACAACTAAACTCCCGTGCTAATTCTTCCTAACCTGTCGTTCTATGGTAATATGGTCTTATGCATTACTGCTATACAATTCCTATTTCTGAAAATCTGTACTCCAATGCAGGTCCTTAGCAAGTTCATTTATTGTTAAATTTTATGATGTTTCCTAGACGCCTAAGTATCACTTCAACGCAAATTATAATGCATTGCC
>NW_011494748.1:4257605-4277623 GCF_000754665.1 Bison bison bison | reverse complement strand
ACTGAATGTCTCTTCTGGACCATGCACTGCCTAGGTTACGAAGAGACTAAAGATGGAATCTTAAGGAACCTCATGGAGGAATACTGTGTTTTCCTTATTAAAAGTGAGGAGGTCAAGTTATACTTACATATCTAGAATTTAGCAGTTTTAAATTGTATTCTCTTTCTCTTTAATGCTTATGGTGTATTAACTATTTTTAAGTTGTTTTGAAATCTGCTCCTCTCAAGTGTTTATTTTCTTAATGGCCTAATTCCTTTTCTGTAATTTTATAAACTCCAAATTGACATGGTGTGGTTTTTTTTTTAATTTCCTGTCATTTCTTTTTCATTCTCCTCCTCTTCCTCATGACAGCACCTGTTATATGGCAGGTGCTTTGTATACACTTGTTATCTAATCTGTGTGATAGTATGATATTTACCCTTGGGTTATTGTTACATTGCACATAAGAGACTGAGACTCACAAAGCTTCTTTACCATCTCATCCCTTTTTCATTTGTCTGACTTCAACACCTGTGATCTTAACCTTGACTTTTCTGCTTAATAACCGTTGTCTTATCAGTTACCTAGTTCTGCATGCAGTGATCTTGCCTGGAGAATCCCAGGGACAGAGGAGCCTGGTGGGCTACCGTCTATGAGGTCGCACAGAGTCGGACACGACTGAAGCGACTTAGCAGCACCAGCAGCAGCATGCTTTATGCTTCATGTTCATCATTTCACTTACTTCTGTGCTTGCTCTTGAATAGATATTATCCCCACTTTCTAGATGAAGTGTTTGAGGTAGAGTGAATCTTTATGCTTAAGGCTGTGAAGATAATATTTAAAGTTGCCTCTAACTTTTGCCAAATTCTATGCCTTGTGCACCATCTCAAAATGACTAGTTATTCAGTCACTGAGTCATGTCCTAGTCTTTGAGACCCCATGGACTGCAAAATGACTAAAAGCTGATTATTCCTTGTGAGGTAAAATTAAGTCTAGAGGAAAAAAGTTCCCTTTCTCATTACTACCTTTTTAAGATTCAATTGTTGGCATGACGTAATGAGTTTTCTATTTGAAGCTTTAGAGCAACTTTTCTAATCTTGTGCTTATTGTCTGAAGCAATACTAGGACAGTCTTTGAGTTTCTAAATTAATACCTACCCCGGATGTTCTAAAAAGTCCTAAAATGTTATCAGATAGAGCAGCAGTTCTTGAAGTGTGGTCCCAGAACCCACGGAGAGGAGGGTTCCCAAGGGCTCAGGGAGTTCAAGAGGTCAAAACTTTTTTCATAATAATACTAAGGCCTTAATTACTTAAAAAAAAAAAAAAAACAACCTCTTATTCTCTCATGAGGTACGAACTTTAATTTTTAACAACTACATATTTTGTGACACCACGGCAGATTAAATGCTCAAGTGGGTAGGAAAATCCAACTGACTCCTCTTAAGCCAAACCTGAAGGAACTTTGCAAAAGTATTTATTTTTTAGAAAATATACTTATTTCTTATAAAATATGTTACTTATTCTAATATGCCATGAACTTGTAGGTTTTTTTAATCATTCAGTAAGATATTTTGTAACTTCCCAGTTTTCTTTACTCACATGATAAATATTGACAGATATGACAAATGTCCATAAAGAGATTGTGAAACCAAAGTGTTTGAGAATCACGGTTATAGACAGCTATAAAAGACCCTTGACTTTTAGAATCTATATTAAAAAAACCTGGGTCTACTTACAGTAAATTTCACGCCAAGAGTTTCTTTAAAGATGCTTGTAGTCAGTGATGGAATTGAAAATAATAATAAAGTAGTCTCACGTGAGAAACTTGGAACTCTTAGACGCATTAAAGCATCACCTCAAAGAAGGTTGACAGTGAAGATTAAGTTATTTTCAATATGAAAAAATACTCCTTATGACTTTCATTCTGAACTATATGGTAAAGGGCCACGCTAAGTTTTAAGACTATTGTTGAACCAACAGACTAGTTGTATATTTATCCATCAAATTTTAATTATTTGGAACAAAGAAATTTAGTCCAATAAGCATGTACTGAACATTTAGTATACACAAATAAATCTCTGTAGTCAAAGCAAGGTTTTACTTCATTAAGCCATTTCTTTTCTCCAAATATTTTAAAATACAATGTAAGTATGATTTTTATGATAAAATCAAGAGAACTGTTTTCCTTTGACTCTCTTTTTAGATTCATGATATTGGGAGTTGGCATTTAGGGATATTCAAGAATTTTCATGGGTTAATAATAGGTTGTCTTTCAATTTTGATATGTGAAGTTTGAATCATACTGGGTGGCTTGTGAACCTGAGAATACTTTATGTTTTTTAATCTGAAGAAGAGCCATAATGGTTTTTTTAATATTAATTTGCACCTCTTTAGATTTCCACAGAGGACATTTTTAAAATTTATGTGTAGCATAAACACTTCTTTTAGTTAATTGTAGAAGTTTAACACTGACTATATTTACAGCCCCGTAGGTATAGTTGAAAATTTACATATTAAGCATTGTTGCTCTCTGGCATGGTTTAAGAAAATGATCTGTGTTCTTAATTATACCTTTAGCATAAATGTGTGAATGTCATTTACTGAAACGTAAAGAGGAAATCAGTGATGATGAAGATAATGATGATGATAATATAAAGCATATTAATTATATTAAGTTGGCAAATTTTGTTCTTTTTTCAGCATTTGATCATTTTACATTTAATGAGGCTGTGAGTTGATGTTTATTTCAACATGATGAAAATGCTAGACTTATAATTAGTTTCATAGCTATTTTATATCTTTTTAGGTGAATTGAAACTTTAATATCAATGAATTCAACGCTAAATTTCAAAACTAATTAAGAAAGTATGGAACCATGTTTATAGTTTTCATAGTGATTAACTTTATCCTAGAGTCAAATACTGATTTATAGTGTACAAATTGAGTACATAATTTGACTTACTGACAACTAGGTTGTTCATTTGCTTTGTGTAGCAAAATTAAGTTTTTTATTTTTAAAAGACATGCTGTGAAAAGCTGAAAAGAAACAGTCTCTTATGATATTTAAAGCTATAAAATAATAATTATCAATATTTTTCAATTAATATTTGTCCTTTCCTTAAGCAGTTTTAAGGATACTTAAAACATAGTCTGAAATTAGAGTTGACAATTGCAAATACAAACCAACCAACACAGTAATAAAATCAATACTTAACATTTCCCTTGAGGCCACTATTTACTGTTTGCTGCACCATTTCCTTAATGGAATGGCAGTTATGTTTGCAGAAACCTTGTAACTACCATTTTTATGTTTTAACTAAAAGCAGCTTTCTTGGAGAAGTATGATATAGAAATTCTTGGCTACTATTAAGAAGTGTCATGACCATTTAGTAGTCAATATGAGTGCAGAGAAGTCAACCTTTGTTTTTAATTTTTTTTCCTGGTAAACACTATCACATTTCAGAATGCAGTCATATTTTTCTAAAAATGGCATTAGGTCCTTTATATCTTCATTTTGATCAACTTAATTTGTAAATTTACAGCTGTACTTAAACAGCATGTGCAGTTTAAATTAACATGCAGTTACTGGGGTACATTTCATTTTTGGGTTAATTTTGAGAATGTATACTATTAAAAAAAGATCAAAAGAAGGAGGGGGCAAGGTAAATTAGTTGTTTATTTTATTCCACACATTCAAATTAGCTTCAGAATGTAATTGAAAAAATGACTTACTAATCTCTTTAGTTGACTTTTTATTGCTGCTACAATTGTACAGTGATGTTCCTTTTTTATCCTTATTTGGTATTTTTTATGAAGAAATTACTTCAGAAGTAAAATATATGTACCATCCATCATATTATCTATTTCTCTTTTTACTGTTTTTCCATGGCATTTGAAATTATGCAATGTTAATATGGTATTTTCATGTCAATTCTTTTAGCAGTTGTAAATATTTCTAGTATGTGATCAAAGTTAAAAGTTAATTTATCTTCACCTTTGATTTTGGTTTTTGTCTTGAAGATAGTAATAATGTGAATCATCCAAGATGGACTGGTACATTTTGCCTCCCAGAGGAAATTATTCACGGTCAAACTTTGCTTTTATTAGTAATTGTACAGACTCAGGTAGAAAAGTAGTGTGAACAGAACTCATGGCCCTTTTTAGAGAACATGTTTGAAACAGGATATTGAAAATAAAGTCCATTGGCCAACTCAGGTCTTTTTACCTGATGATGTCAGCAACTATGTCGCGTAATAAAGCTGCAAAATTTTCATGACAAAGAAAAATTCATATCCACATCTTCAATAAATGAAGGAGAAAAAAAAAGTGTCCTTACTCAATTCATATATTCCCATCAGAACCTTTGTAGCTTCTCTCAAACTGTAAATATTGAGAATAAGATCAGAATGAAAGTGGTGTTGCATCAAAATTAATCACGGAAGTTATTACACTGTCACATGTGTCCCATATTCAGCTTTTCACACAAAGCTTTGAAGAGCCCTGCAGGACCAACCAAATGTAACTGATACAGAATCATTGCTTCGCAACAGCTGCAGTAACAAGGTGCTGCGGCTTGACTTTAATCTACCTTTCTTTCTGAGAGTTTATTATGTTTTTGAATTCATTCTTTTGTAGATCTGGGAGCTATCTTTTTTATGGAAATTAATCTTTTTAGAAGATTTGTACTCTCTTTTTCAAACACTAATACATTCATTCAAGTATCCTATTATTCAGATCCAGCTGGCTTTTATCTGGTGATATTTACTTCAAAAAGCCAAGCTAAATGGTATCATAGATTAATTCTCAGGGCACAGGAAAGCTTTTTTAGAGGAAAAAAAAATGATTTGGTAATTACTTGAAATATCATAATAAAAATCACAGAAAATGTCAAAATGTATCGTATAATCCGTCATAATAGGAAACTTCAAAATGTTGTTTCATTGAAAATGTGGTATTCTGAATCCATCATAAGTTTTCCTTTCAGTCAAACATAACTGGAAAGTTAGCTTGGGGTTCTAATAAACTCTATTATGAATTTTAGGTTTATATTGTTTGTTCACACAAAGCAGTGAAACTTCAAAAGGGACATTATCCACTGCTATCTCTTACATAAATCAAACTGGAAATAAGACACATTTTACAATTCAATTTAAGATCCCACTGAGACAATAATGTTGCAAGCTGTGCATTTTACAAAGTAATATAGTAATGTCTAGTTTGCATTTTTGAAAAACCAAATTAATCACACTTTATTGAATACGTTGGAGCAAACCTAAAATTCATCTATTATTAAAAACTTGTGCAACAAACACAAACTATATTTTATACATAAAGGACAAACTCATTTATTCATTAGGATAAAACACTTGGAGTTTGCATTTTGTAACCATGAAAGAAATGACATTTGCTATGAGGGCTGTTTTGAATTTTTAAAAGCTGTCTATGCATACTAAGCTGCTTGAAAATTTATTTTAACACATTTACCAGGTTTTAAATCATCCACATACAAATAGAATTTAGCTTGAAAATTTTGGAGTAAGAAACCAAAAATAATTAAAGTAAATAATATGCTCTATATAGACATCTTACACAAATAAAAATCATGTAGTGTTTACTTTACATATTGCAACTTAGTATATAATTTTCTCGTTTTGATAAGAAAAATAAAACCCTCCATAGGCAAAATAAAGGCTTATCATGCTCTGTGATATTATCAAGCTAAAGAAAATAAGTACTTTTTGCATGTATTTATTCAGACATTCTAAATGGTATTAGAAATCAAAGCTTTTATGGCATCATGTAGAAATCATTACCTATATAATATACATTGTTATTTTTGTGGCCAGTAATGAGGAATTCTTGTGAATATAAGAATTGTGAGTAGTGAAGAAAAGTGAATAGCAAGAATAGAGGAGGGTTCAGGATGGGGAACACATGTATACCTGTGGTGGATTCATTTTGATATTTGGCAAAACTAATACAATTATGTAAAGTTTAAAAATAAAATAAAATTAAAAAAAAAAAGAATAGAGGCTAAGGATGGGGTGTTTTTCACCAGTGCATGTTTTTCAATGTCAGGACCGTAGACACTGTTTTGCTGTCTGCTGATGTGTATAGTAGTCTGTATGGTAGCACTTATTTAAGGTACTACAGAATAGTAATATATATTTGGCACAGAATAGAAATAGCAGTATTAAAACACATTCCCAGATTTAGATTTTCAATAAAATATTAAAGCCAAACTTGTTATGTTTCAGAAACCTTATTATATCATGACTTGAGGAGGTATTTCTTGGTCAATCTACCAAGCACCCCCTTGCTTTTCTAAGAACTCTACGTGAGCTATATTCACTGGTAACCTCTTGCCTTCTCTTAAGAATGAGTAAGTTATATCTTTTTAGGTGAAAACTTTGAAAAAGATTATCATAGTTTTCCTTTAATTGCGGAAAACTCGATACTATATATATAGAAGGGTGAGTTTACAAGGAACTGGATTCGGATATGTGGGAGAGTGTGCAGTGTATCCTCACTCGACGTAATTGTTTTGTCATGTCTATCTCTGGAAACCAATTTGTTCTTCAATCATCATCTTAGAAAACTCTAATGATAAAACACACAAGTTTTTTTTTTTCTATTTTATCAGTTTTCCAGTGGCATGAAATATGAGAATTAGGATTCTTGCCCTGGTCATATCAGTGTCAATGTGGTGGATGACAGAACTTGGGATGATTATTCCCCATGATGAGTTCCTTTTCCTCCTTCTGACTATCTCATATATATCATTTTAATCCTATCTCTCCCCTGCCCAAGATGATGACCAAACTAATCATCCTGACATCTGAGAATTTTCATTCTCATCTCCCTGCTGCTGCTGCTGCTGCTGCTGCGGCCTACCTAATTCTCCCTGAGTCCTGATGCTTTCCTATGCATACCTTCTCCTCTGGTCAATTGAACTATCCACCTTTCGTCCACACCCACTGTTCATGTTTGTCTTTGCTTCGTTGCACAGCCGAGGCAGTTTTTTCAACTAGAAGGGTACTGTTGTACCTTGGGAAGCATTGAGAACCAAGTCAAATAAGTGTGTTCTGAGTCCAGCTCTTTACCTAAAGACTTACTGTGACCTCAAGCATTCCATTTAATCATCCTGAACCTCAGTTTCCTCTTCTGTAAAAAGAGAGGATTGTGTGACAGTGTTACCTCATCACCAAAATCTTTCCAGTGTACCCTCCTAACATACATGCCATATGTACACACATCCATTGGGTATATGCCAAATTCTCTATTGCCTTTATATGACAGATATTTTATTTAATATGTGGTGTCACTTTATTTGTTTATTATTTTTTCTACGCACAATCCAATGAGAATATAAACTACCCAAGAATATATGTTTGTATCTGTTTTCTTCACTGCTATATTGTCATAGCAGACAACAATTCCTGGCATATTATAAGTGTTTGATATATAATGAACAAAAAATGAATGACTTTTGTGTCTATTTTGTACTATTGCATTCTTTGATTCAAATATATACAGAAAAATAAATTTTATTTTCTGTTCAGTTCAGTTCAGTCACTCAGTTGTATCCAAGTCTTTGCAACCCCATGGACTGCAGCACTCCAGGCTTTCTGTCCATCACCAAATCCTGGAGCATCCTCATGTCCATCAAGTTGATGATGCCATCCAACCATCTCATCATATAATATTTTATTCCTTTCCTGTCTACCATATTTTTTGGCGTTTGGGTCTCTTTATGTGATTATATATTGACATTTAAAATTTATTTTCTATTTATATTTTTTCTATTTGATATAACTGCATCATAATCTTAATAGTCCATGGTTTCTTCCCATTTCTTTTCTGTGATTTTCAATATGCAGTATTAACTTGATTTTTTTGGATAAATAAGAACATGAAGTCTTTTTCAAAGCCAGAGTTTAAACATGTTAATATTAACCCAAGTAAATGCACACCATGGAGGTAATTTTCAAAAGTGAATTTCACAGCTGAAGGATATTTGACATATTTAAAAATTAAGCCTTCTATTCTTAAATTCTTATACTTTATTTTTTTAGACTTAAAGTAGATAAAAATATGTAAATATACCAAATAATCCCCTATAGAATTGACACAAATAAGCCATTAAAAACAAGTCATTTTTATATTTTTGTTTATTGCTATTCTGTTGGAGAAGGAAATGGCAACCCACTCCAGTGTTCTTGCCTGGAGAATCCCAGGGACGGGGGAGCCTGGTGGGCTGTCGTCTCTGGGGTCGTACAGAGTCGGACACGACTGAAGCGACTTAGCAGCAGCAGCAGCATTGCTGTTCTGTACCATAATCATAATTTTGTTAAATAGTTCGACTTATGATAAGGTGCAAAACATAATTCAGATTTTTTGTGTGAAAAGTAGCTCATTATAAGAAGACTTTAAAATTAAATTTCAAAATTTACCAAAGAGGAAAGTCAGTTTCTGTACAGACCATTTTAATTAAAGGCAGTTCTTCAGTGTTTAATTTGTTTTGAAAAATTGCATTTAGCCTACTAACTGGAGTCTTAAAATGGTTATTTTATATATATATATATTATTGAAGGATAATTGCTTTACAATATTGTGTTGGTTTTTGTGATACATCAATATGAATAAGCCATAGGTATACATATGTCCTCTCCCCTTTGAACCTTCCTCCTACCTCTTCCCATCCCTTTAGGTTGAAAAAACAGAAATATAGACCAATGGAACAAGATAGAAAGCCCAGAGATAAGCCCACACACCTATGAATACCTTATCTTTGACAAAGGAGGCAAGAATATACAATGGAGAAAAGACAGCCTCTTCAATAAATGGTGCTGGTAAAACTGGACAGCTACATGTAAAAGAATGAAATTAGAACACTTCCTGACACCATACACAAAATTAAACTCAAAGTAAGTTAAATACTTAAATATGAGGCCAGGAACTATAAAGCTCTTAGAGGTAAACGTAGGTGATACACTCTTTGACATATATCACAGCAAGATCCTCTTTGACCCACCTCCCAGAGTAATGGAAATAAAATAAATAAATAAACAAATGGGACTTAAAAGCTTTTGCAGAGCAGAGGAAATAATTTATTGTTTTAATTAAGAACAGCATTTAAGAAGGTGTATTTACCCAGGTGTATTACACCAAGTACATGTAAATGAGAGCATCTGTGACTTTTGACAATGATCCTAACAATCTGTATGATATGAGGGAATGTGCATGATAGACCATAGAAATGGTGCCATATTTTAATATTGAAGGAGATAATTGAAATTATTTAAGTCAGATTTTTGTGATCACAAGGGAAAGACAACATCACAATATTTTTTTATATTACAGAGTATTTCTGCAATTAGCTATTTATTTTTAAATAAAGACCTTCCTAGAAGATAATTATTTTTAGTAGGTAGAGTTCTTTTTACATTGAAAATATTTAAAATATAATGGCTTTATTATAAATAAAGATAACTTTGATAGATATTACCTTTATAAGTTCATGATTTTTAAAAATTCTGTCTTTTTTAAATTATTAAAAAATTTTGTATTGAAATATAATTGATATACAATGTTGTGCCCATCTCTGCTGCCCAGCAAAGTGGTTCTATTTCTTTACAAACCTTAGAAGAGATGGAAATTTCATCATTCATCATTTATATTTTAACAAAGCATGTATCTTTTTAACATTGATGCTAGAAAAATTGTTGGAGAAAATAAAAATAGTTAATATGACTGATTTATTCAAGTATCAACCTTTGTTAGCTTTTAAAAAATTAACATAAAACTTGTATTTGGCACGTAATTCTGACAACTGAATCACTCAATTCATTCAGTTCAGTTCAGTTCAGTTCAGTTCAGTTGCTCAGTCGTGTCCGACTCTTTGCGACCCCATGAATCGCAGCACGCCAGGCCTCCCTGTCCATCACCAACTCCCAGAGTTCACTCAAACTCATGTCCAACCAGTCGATGATGCCATCCAGCCATCTCATCCTCTGTCGTCCCCTTCTCCTCCTGCCCCCCATCCCTCCCAGCATCAGAGTCTTTTCCAATGAGTCAACTCTTCGCATGAGGTGGCCAAAGTACTGGAGTTTCAGCTTCAGCATCATTCCTTCCAAAGAACACCCAGGAATGATCTCTTTTAGAATGAACTGGTTGGATCTCCTTGCAGTCCAAGGGACTCTCAAGAGTCTTCTTCAACACCACAGTTCAAAAGCATCAATTCTTCCATGCTCAGCTTTCTTCACAGTCCAACTCTCACATCCATACATGACCACTGGAAAAAACATAGCCTTGACTAGATGGACCTTTGTTGGCAAAGTAATGTCTCTGCTTTTCAATATGCTATCTAGGTTGGTCATAACTTTCCTTCCAAGGAGTAAGCGTCTTTTAATTTCATGGCTGCAATCACCATCTGCAGTGATTTTGGATCCCCAAAAAACAAAGTCTGACGCTGTTTCCACTGTTTCCCCATCTATTTCCCATGAAGCGATGGGACCAGATACCGTGATCTTCGTTTTCTGAATGTTCAACTTTAAGCCAACTTTTTCACTCTCCTCTTTCACTTTCATCAAGAGGCTTTGTAGTTCCTCTTCACTTTCTGCCATAAGGGTGGTGTCATCTGCATATCTGAGGTTATTCATATTTCTCCCGGCAATCTTGATTCCAGCTTGTGCTTCTTCCAGCCCAGCGTTTCTCATGATGTACACTGTATAGAAGTTAAATAAGCAGGGTGACAGTATACAGCCTTGACGTACTCCTTTTCCTATTTGGAACCGGTCTGTTGTTCCATGTCCATTTCTAACTGTTGCTTCCTGACCTGCATACAGGTTTCTCAAGAGGCAGGTCAGGTGGTCTGGTATTCCCATCTCTTTCAGAATTTTCCACAGTTTCTTGTGATCCACATAGTCAAAGGCTTTGGCATAGTCAATAAAGCAGAAATAGATTTTTTCTGTAACTCTCTTGCTTTTCCGATGATCCATTGGATGTTGGCAATTTGATCTCTGGTTCCTCTGCTTTTTCTAAAACCAGCTTGAACATCTGGAAGTTCACGGTTCACGTATTGCTGGAGCCTGGCTCGGAGAATTTTGAGCTGGTTTATTAGGTTCATTAAATCGTTAAGCTGGTTGTATTCTTTCATATTTTTCATTGGTCACTTTATGATTATAATAATTACACTGGATAATTTTTGAAATAAAGAATGAATAAAGATGTTTAAATTGTACTTTATATTAACCTAGGAGTGTTGATATTGTCAGAAAGTCAGTCCTCATTTCAAAACACAGTTTTTATTTTTCTTCTTCTAATTCACTAATCTAAAAAAATAGTATCCATTTATTCTTGGATAAAGATGAGTGCTTATATTTAATTCCTGAAAGTGAATGAAAATTAGAAGTAAAGTTGTCCATATCACTACTTGTCTAAGTTTTTTTTTTTTTTTCATTGCCAGCAACTGAAATTATAGTGGTCATTTTGACCTTGAAAATGTCCTACCATGTCTGCCCATGAAAAACTGATGAAAAGTTCTTTGAGTAGTATGTCTTCACTACATATAATAGAAGCTATGGAAAGAATGATTTGATTTTGTATAGATAGTAGCTTTCAACACACCTGCCATTGGCATGTCATCTGCCACTATGTTATATCATTTCAATGGTCCTTCAAATGTGCTCAGTCCTTTGTGATACGTAGTCCTTTGATTTAAACTTGCTTCTCTCCATTATGTTCTTAAGGGAGACCTTGTAAATACTGAACATTACAATTATTTGTTACACAATAAATTGGACTAATGCCATCTATTCAAACTAGGCTTAGTGGTGTCTATTTTGTATATTGTTTATGTTCATGCTATCTACTTAAATCATACTTAGGATTGTTAAATCTTTATATCCAATCATAATATTCTGTGTTTACTCACCCCGTACTAATTGAGGACTCAACATCTGTCAGGCATTAATGTTGACTGTTTTATTAAAAAGAATATTATAGCTTACAAGTAAGTGGGGAAAGTTGAAATTATAAAAATGTATTGATGCCCTTTTGTGTTAGGAATCTACTGTATGCATCATATACCAAATTATGCTTATTATGGCTGAGATTTCTAGACTTTATTTTCTAAATCATACAGTTTGGCTTGTTTGGGAATTACTCTGTGGTTTTTGGAGAAGGCAATGGCACCCCACTCCAGTACTCTTGCCTGGAAGATCCCATGGACGGAGAAGCCTGGTAGGCTTCAGTCCATGGGGTCGCTAAGAGTCGGACACGACGGAACAACTTCACTTTCAGTTTTCACTTTCATGCACTGGAGAAGGAAATGGCAGCCCAATCCAGTGTTCTTGCCTGGAGAATCCCAGGGACAGGGGAGCCTGGTGGGCTGCCGTCTATGGGGTTGCACAGAGTCGGACACGACTGAAGCGACTTAGCAGCTGTGGTTTTTGGTAGAAATACATTTTTAGTGCAAATACCTTTATTTTTTCTATATCCTCTTCAAGAATCATGGCTTAATCTCCCATTTTTCAAATCAATGACATCCAGATCTTCCTTACTGGGCAACTGCCGACTATCCAAATTTCAGGCCATATTTTCAATGCTTGTTGTCAGCCTCATTTGAGTGCTTCTGAAATACCTCAAAGTTTAGAATAGAAAGGATTTTATTCATAATGAAATCTGATCTTCCTTATAAAGGTGATTAAAACCTTGTATTATGCGTTCAGAGTTGTAAGATCTAAATCCCAGGGCAAGTTAAGTCAACTTTAATAATACTAGTGTGGATCTATCTCAGAGATTCTAAAGATTTATTGAGATAGTGCATGTAAAAGCTGAATATAATGCCTGACACATTGAAAGCAGGTGATACATATTAGGTATAATCATCATCAATGACTTGTTAATAATATCACCATATACCTAATTGTTATCTAGATACTGAAGTATCTTTCATATTCTATTCTCTTCATCTCCATTTGTATCCAAATGATACCATATTGTAAGAAGTTTATTTCCAAAAAATCAGACGTATTTCCTATTCATCATCTCTATCTTTTATTCCAGTCAAAGTATAAAAGTATGCGCATGTATGCTGTATCTGTTATCTCTCTTTTCTGCTATAAGCTGGTCAAGAACAAAGATCATGGTGTATTATTTTTGAAATCCATATTGAAGTTTACCACATGTGAATATAAAAATTGGTCTGGGTTTGCAACTCTCAACTCAAGAACTGACAGAGAGCTAGTCCTACTTTGTTAAATGCTGAGGATACAATGACTAGCAAAAGAGATGTAAGCCTGATCATGTGGCACTTGCCTTAAGAGAAGAAATGTCGGCTTTTTTTCTTTAATAGCAATGGGAAACACTGGAAGTCTTTTAAATAGGGGTGTGACAATGTAAGATTTGTAATTAAAAGTAATGGTGGTCCCTGAATCTACAGCAGCAGATAGAGAAACAGAGTAGAGATAAATTACACAGATGAAATAAACAGGACATGAAAAGAAATTGGACATCAGTAGTATCCAGTGATGGATAAGGCAATGGCAACCCACTCCAGTACTCTTACCAGGAAAATCCCATGGACGGAGGAGCCTGGTAGGCTTCAGTCCATGAGGTCACAAAGAGTCGGACACAACTGAGCAACTTCACTTTCACTTTTCACTTTCATGCATTGGAGAAGGAAATAGCAACCCACTCCAGTGTTCTTGCCTGGAGAATCCCTGGGATGGTGGAGCCTGGCGGGCTGCCATCTATGGGGTCGCACAGAATTGGACACAACTAACGTGACTTAGCAGCAGCAACAGCAGTATTCAATGAAAGAGGGGGAGAAAAAGATTATTCCTAAGTTTCTGGCTTATACAACTAGTTGGTCATGTCATTTTTTGAGGTTAACTAGGTCTGGGGAGAAGATAATTTAACTTAGATCCATGCATATGAAAAATATCCAAATTCCCATGAGCCTGCTATCCTACCTGTAAGGGTTTATGCTTTGTGGAAAATTCAGTAGCATTTTTGGCTCAAGAAAGATTTTCAGTTTCAACATGTATGGTCAACAGAGGCAGGATAGGGAGGATAGAAACAAGGGAATTGGATGAAGGCAGTCAAGAGGCTGCTACTGCTAAGTCACTTCAGTCGTGTCTGACTCTGTGCAACCCCATAGACGTCAGTCCACCAGGCTCCCCCGTCCCTGGGATTCTCCAGGCAAGAACACCGGAGAGGGTTGCCATCTCCCTCTCCAATGCATGAAAGTAAAAAGTGAAAGTGAAGTCGCTCAGTCGTGTCCGACTCCTAGCGACCCCATGGACTGCAGCCCACCAGACTCCTCCATCCATGGGATTTTCCAGGCAAGAGTACGGAGTGGGGTGCCATTGCCTTCAGACTTCCAATTTTAAGATAAATACTAGGAATGTAATGTAAATATGATAAATATAATTAACACTGGTATTATATTTGGAAGCTGTTAGAATAAGTCATGTAAAACCTTTCATCATAGGAATCTTTTTATTTCTATTTCTTTAATTTTGTAAAGGTATTAGATGATGGATGTCCACTAAATTTATTGTGATAATCATTTTATGACATTTATGATAATCATTTTATGACATATGACATTTTATGACATAAGTCATTATGATATACATGTTAAACTTTTACAATGCTGTATGTCTATTATATCCCAACAAAACAGAAGAAAAGAAAGTAAAATTGAAAATATTATATGAAAGACTAAGGGTGAATACTGATTTCAACTTACATGAACATAAAATTGTTAGTATTATATACCATGGCATTGAGTACTCTACTAACAGTATAGAAAGCAAATTAACTTGAAATTTTATTTGATATAATTATAAATCTTTAGGAAAATTACAATATCTTTAGAGAGGAGAACTTCTAGTTCATTTGTTTGCTTAATGGAAAAACAATTGGATGAGTTAAAATGGGAAAAGGTAGCAATTCACTGACATTGACAATGAGAAAGGTTAAAAGATAGTTAAATTAGTATGGATACATTATACCAAATTGCTTTACATTACACCAAATGCATTATTTTTAGACTGGAAAGCTTAAATATGTTCCCAATAATGTTATTTCTACACTGTATGTTATAGGATTATAGTTTAACTATGGAAATTAACCAATCTGCTGCAATATCTTAATTTCCACTAAATAGAAACATTTGACTCTTGCTTACAGTCATCCACATCAGCAAGACACCCAAATATTTAGGCAATAGGATTCATCTGGATACTATTTCTTTCCTCATACTGAGGTCTATGTAACTATTTACCAGTCTGAGTTTGTATTTGTTTGTTTTGTTTGTTTTGCAGGATCTATTTTACCTGGTTAACACTTAGAACATGGTGCTAATGAGTCCAAAGAAAACAACAGGATCAAAAAGCAAAGTGTTTTCTGATATAATTATCTGTCTTCTCCACATTAAGTATTTAAACTTTTATCTTTATAGTAATAGTGCTCTTTCTCTTAAATTGCATCAAAACTTTCTGAAATGGTATAAAATAAGGGAAAACCCATAAAGTACTGTATTCTTTATATGATAACACATTCTAGTAACTTTCATGAGTACAAAATTGAGGTTATTTAAAACAGAAACTATTGTCTATTTTAAGTTAACTAATGCTGTTTCAGTTTTACATGATTCCTCAAAGATTCTCAGTGTAATTATTTTTAAATAATGTCTGCTTGTTTTTTAAGACTTCATTTATATATCCCCTCTGACATTAATGACTTGAACTTCAGCTTTGGTTTTACAATTTGTTTCTTATTATTGCAAGTTCAACAGTCATTAGCCATGGTAAATGATATTCAAGCAAAATGAAAAAAAATAAGCAGTTCTGACTTCCAGTTTTCTGTGTGCCACTTTGTGCAGAACATTAACTTTTGTTACTTTTGACAGCATTGTGATTATGTAAGGCAAAAAGGATCTTAACTAGCTGAAATGTAGCAGTATTATCATAGTTCCGAGCCTAAGAACACTGGTAGCAACCGAGAGCATCATTATTCCCACCATTGCATGTAAAATAAAATGTTTCAAAACAGCTCTGCATTCAAAATAAAGTAAAAGGTAAAATAGAAAGCTACTTTTATGGCAAGAGTTTTAAACTTCTAGTTCACAAATATGTAACACTTAGAGTTAGGTTTACTTAATGACAAATAACTAAAGAAAATGTCTAGTTATTTCTGGAAAAGAACATATTTTCCTAAATGACTCATATTTATTGACAGTGGGAGAGTTAGAATTCATGAAAATATTATTCTTTCTCTCTAAGAAAAAAATTGCACTTTCAAATCAAACAGGCTATATGTGCAAATATAAATTTTAGACTGGAAATGGCTTACTCTGTGGGCATTACTGTGCAATACCAATTAGGAGGTGTTTGTGCTGTTTTCTTTGCTAAACCACTATACTTCAACTGGAAAGTTTAAAATTGTGCCCCAATTAATTGTATCCTTTACAGATTGCCTCTTCCTCATTTTAAAATAAAGCAATTTGATTAAGTTGAACGAAAAACCAGATGATTTAAGTGTTTCTATTTTCTAAAGTATATCACTTAGCTCAGATCATTATCCAGAAAAACGATTTAAAATATTACTTTACAATAATTCGTGACAGAACTGTGTCTCCTATTTATGCAAAATACTTGTATGCTGACAGGTCATATAACACTTTTTATTACAGTGAAGTTTATCCTCTAAAAGATAACTTGTTTATTCTCACCTACTTCTGAAGTAACAGCTAAACAGCTGTAGCAACTGAGACTAGTATTTACTTTTCCTTGGTAGTCTTGATTCTATTGTTAAGATGGCGTTGACATCCTTCTAAGTGGTCTCCAATGGTATGGAGTAAATGCCTGCTCCAGCCATCATTTTCATTGTAAACGAATCTTGACAAAGTCAGGTTCCTGTCACAGTCTATCAGCATCACTCACTAAGCTGTGGTGTGACCGTCAGTCCCTTTGAGACTTGCCTCCTTTATCAGGGTCAGCCTGTGGGAAAATCTGAACGAAAAGTTACATGTCAACTAGGTATAAAATAAAATAACACTTAAATATACTTTTACTCTTTTAATGCATGATAGTTTCAAAGACAATTCATTTTACAGATCACTTTAACTTTGTGTTCAATTATTTTACATGTGCTCATGTGCATTTAAAAATATGGTGACCCTCTCTTTTAGAACCTATTTCTTATTAGATATGTTTAGGATTCAAAAATAAATATAATTATTTGGGGTAGGATTTTAATTACTACCTCTGATATATATACCCAAAGTTTTCTTTTTTTTTTTTACTTAAAGAGAAACAGTAATAACATCCTTCTCCAAAACATTTTTTCTTTCCTATCTAAAAGTTGTGTTCCAAAAAAATGATCTTTATTTCATTAATGATTATCCCCACATTTAATCATTCTTTATTTTTTTTTACTAATGTAATCTTTTTTCTTTGAATTTCTGTCTTGGTAACTTAAAGTTTCAGTTGATTTGTGAAGTAGCATTTCAAAAATTGGGCATTCATATTTCTTTTCTTTTATTTCAGTTTTTCTAATGAACCAGTTACTAAAATTCTACTTAGAATACAGGCAAGTTTGTGGTTAGTTCTATTGAATAATCTAAGTAACAATATATGAAATAGGAATTTTCCTATGGTTACACACGAGACAAAGGACCGAATACACCTCAATTTTAAAAAAGTAAAAATCAATCAGTACTTTTTAATAGCAGCTGAACCGAAGTTGCTACCTTAATGATCACTCCAGACTCCACAGATTTCCTCCTCTTGCATTCATAGGAGAGGATGACCACCATGGCAGAGGGTGTTTGAAAAAAAAAAAAAAGACTTGTAGTGAAAAGACAGAACCTAATGGAGTCCACTGTGACTTAGTGATTCCTATTTGAGGGTCCTTTCTCACCACCAGGTGCTGAGAGAGGAGAGAGAATTACTCAAGGATTACAGATACCTCCACCTCATTTCATAGCTGAATGTCTGCTGTGGCTGAACTGTTTTCTATACATGTTTGAGCAGGGGAAGAGAGGATTGAGGAGGGGTGGCAGAATAGAGAGAGTTGACATCATCAGAACTAAAGGATACACATCAGGAGAAGGGCCTTAGTATCAAAAGAGCATGAAAATAGAAAGTCCAGAGATAAATCCATGCACCTATGGACACCTTATTTTTTATAAAGGAGGCAAGAATATACAGTGGAGAAGAGACAATCTACTTAACAAGTGGTGCTGGGAAAACTGGTCAACCACTTGTAAAAGAATGAAACTAGAACACTTTCTAACACCATACACAAAAAATAAACTCAAAATGGATTAAAGATCTAAATGTAAGACCAGAAACTCTAAAACTCCTACAGGAAAACATAGGCAAAACAATCTCTGACATAAATCACAACAGGATCCTCTATGACCCACCTTCCAGAGTAATGGAAATAAAAGCAAAAATAAACAAATGGGACCTAATTAAACTTAAAAGCTTTTGCACAACGAAGGAAACTATAAGCAAGGTGAAAAGACAGCCTTCAGAATGGGAGAAAATAATAGCAAATGAAGCAACTGACAAAGAATTAATCTCAAAAATATATAAGCGTCTCATGCAGCTCAATTCCAGAAAAATAACCCAATCAAAAAATGGGCCCGAGAACTAAACAGATATTTCTCCAAAGAAGACATACAGATGGCTAACAAACACATGAAAAGATGCTCAACATCACTCATTATCAGAGAAATGCAAATCAAAACCACAATGAGGTACCATCAAACACTGGTCAGAATGGCTGCTATCAAAAAGTCTACAAACACTAAATGCTGGAGAGGGTGTGGAAAAAAAGGAACCCTATTACACTGTTGGCGGGAATGCAAACTAGTACAGCCACTATGGAGAACAGTGTGCTGCTGCTGCTGCTGCTAAGTCACTTCAGTCGTGTCCAACTCTGTGCGACCCCATAGACGGCAGCCTACCAGGCTCCCCCGTCCCTGGGATTCTCTAGGCAAGAACACTGGAGTGGGTTGCCATTTCCTTCTCCAATGCATGAAAGTGAAAAGTGAAAGTGAAGTCGCTCAGTCGTGTCCAACTCCTAGCGATCCCATGGACTGCAGCCTACCAGGCTCCTCCGTCCATGGGATTTTCCAGACAAGAGTACTAGAGTGGGTTGCCATTGCCTACTCCAGAGAACAGGGTGAAGATTCCTTAAAAACCTGTAAATAGAACTCCCATATGACCCAGAAATCCCACTGCTGGGCATACATACCCAGGAAACCAGAAATGAAAAAGACACATGTACCCCAATGTTCATCACAGCACTGTTTACAATAGCTAGGACATGGAAGCAATCTAGATGTCCATTGCAGACAAATGGATAAGAAAGCTGTGGTACATATACACAATGGAATATTACTCAGCTATTACAAAGAATGCATTTGAATCAGTTCTAATAAGGTGGATGAAACTAGATCCTATTATACAGAGTGAAGTAAGTCAGAAAGAGAAACACCAGTACAGTATATTAACACATATATATGGAATTTAGAAAGATGGTAACAATGAGCCTATATACGAGACAGCAAAAGAGACACAGATGTAAAGAACAGACTTTTGGACTCTGTGGGAGAAGGTGAGGGTGGGATGATTTGAGAGAATAGCATTGAAATATGTATATTACCATATGTGAAATAGATTGCCAGTCCAAGTTTGATGCATGAGACAGGGTGCTCAGGGCTGGTGCACTGGGATGACCCTGAGGGATGGGATGGGGAGGGAGTTGGGAAGCGGGGTCAGGATGGGGAACACATGTACACCTATGGCTGATTCATGTCAAAGTATGGCAAAAAACACTGTAATAGTGTAAAGTAATTAGCCTCCAATTAAAATAAATAAATTTAAAAAATACCATGACGTTTAGGGAGCTTGCTGTTTCTGCTAAGTTGCTTCAGTCGTGTCAGACTCTGTGTGACCCCATAGACAGCAGCCCACCAGGCTCCACCATCCCTGGGATTCTCCAGGCAAGAACACT
>NW_011494748.1:4226010-4257505 GCF_000754665.1 Bison bison bison | reverse complement strand
ACCCCATAGACAGCAGCCCACCAGGCTCCACCATCCCTGGGATTCTCCAGGCAAGAACACTGGAGTGGGTTGCCATTTCCTTCTCCAATGCATGAAAGTGAAAAGTGAAAGTGAAGTCGCTCAGTCGTGTCTGACTGTTAGCGACCCCATGGACTGCAGCCCACCAGGCTCCTCCGTCCATGGGATTTTCCAGGCAAGAGTACTGAAGTGGGTTGCCAATGCCATCTCCTTAGGGAGCTTAGAAGAGCACAAAGTTAAAGGACATTTTCATTGTCAAGGACCTATGCAATTAGGAGGTCTCGCTAGATGACCCCAACAAATGATCAGACATTACGTATCAGGGGATACTCCGGATATAGGCAGCTGTCACATTGTAGATGTCAGTGACCAATAAACACAGCCATAGGAATGACAGTGTGGGCAGAACTTGAGCAGGGGCCAGTTGGATGGGAGAAGACACCTCCCTTTTCTTACCAGGAGAAAGGAGAAAAATGGATGACAAGCTGTCCAAGCCCCTCTGATTTCCAACTACCTGGGTTCTGGGGCTAGCAGGTAGTGATGGAAAGGAGGATGCAGAGTAGTGTAAAACAGAATGGATTTTTGTATGCTCAAAATCTGCTCAAGGTTATTAAGGAGTAGAAGAGGGAGTCTTGACAGAGCATATTTGAAGGCCATAATTGGAATGAAAAGTCTATATTTGCTATCTATCAGTTCTGTTTGATAATCTGTTTGTCTTTAGAGTAGAGATAGCTTCAAAATTTATGGGTTTCTTCCCAAAGTAGTCTATTTCTCTGTATACCAGATCCATCATAAAATATGTATCTGATAATACCTTAAAAATATAAAATGGATGCATAGAAAAAAAGCATCTGAGTTACAAAAAGACTAAGATAGTCCATCCAACTATTTACATTTTCAGAAAATATAACTATGTCTTAAAGTTGGGGTAGAGATATAAGCAGGGAATCTCCCATACGTGTTCCTTATGAACTTGAATTTCAGTAACACTGAACTGCAAAATCAGGGTTCCGATGTGGCTCGGTGGTAAAGAATCTGCTTGTCAATGCAGGAGATGCGGGTTCAGTTCCTGGGTAGGGAAGATCTCCTGGAGAAGATGTAATGGCAACACACTCCAGTATTCTTACGTGAAGAATTTCCATGGACAGAGGAGTCTGGTGAGACTACAGTCCATGGAGTCACAAAAAGGACACAACTTAGTGACTAAACAACAATAAAACCTTAAAATCATCTTATTTATCCATGAGAAATACACAGCTTTTACAGGAAAGGAAAGCTAAACACACACAGTCACTTTTTGTATATAAGTTCCATATATTTGCATATATGTAATCATAGATATATTCTTACTATCAGTGTAATTAAGCAGAGTAAACAAATTGTTTCAGATTATATACATATATAATAAATAGCTTTTACCTAGAGACAAAATTGGTAATCAGGTGTTAATTTCAATTTTTCCTCTTGCATTCATATGCCCACTTAATCTGGTTGTGGCAAAATGGTACATTTGCTAATTCTTTATCCATCAAACCACACCAAACCACACACATTAGGAGCTGGCCTGCCTGATGCTTGTAGTTACACTATTTAATTTCATCATATAATAGCTGCCTGTGTGTTCTGCTGTCAGTCAGAGCACAGATTTATTTCCACCTGTGTAAGCAGGTGTCTAGCCTAAGATTCTCCCAGTGCTTCTCCACAATCTCTGTTTAGGGTTAGGTATGGGAGATTGTCGGAGAAGGTGATGGCACCCCACTCTAGTACTCTTGCCTGGAAAACCCCATGGACGGAGGAGCCTGGTGGGCTGCAGTCCATGGGGTCGCTAAGAGTCAGACACGACTGAGCGACTTCCCTTTCACTTTTTACTTTCATGCATTGGAGAAGGAAATGGCAACCCACTCTAGTGTTGTTGCCTGGAGAATCCTAGAGACGGAGGAGCCTGGTGGGCTGCCGTCTATGGGGTCACACAGAGTCGGACACAACTGAAGTGACTTAGCAGCAGCAGCATGGGAGATTGTCTCTCCCTTTAATTCTTCCCCCCACAACACATTAAAATATCCATATGAGGTCTAAATAATCAAACAGAAGATGTACTGAGCCTTTTCACAAGCTCATGACCATTTTTCTTGGTTTGGAAACATTTTATACATTTATCAAATGTCTGAGTTTCTGCACACTTGCCTCCACTCCATATTATAGAATATATGTTCTTTGAGGATACTAGGACTAGGTCAAGGTTTATTTGTACTCCAGTATAAAATTAAAGAAATGATGGGATTCCACTAGAATGGAAGAGGAGAGAAGAATCAGTTCTTTTCTGTTTCTCTCCAACTCCCCTTACCACATATTGAGCTTCCTTTGTGGCTCAGCTGGTAAAGAATCCACCTGCAATGTGGGAGACCTGGGTTCGATTCCTGGGTTGGGAAGATCCGCTGGAGAAGGTAAAGGCTACCCCCTCCAGTATTCTCGCCTGGAGAATTCCATGGACTGTATAGTCCAGGAGGTCTCAAAGAGTCGGACACGATTGAGGTGACTTTCACTTTCACCACGTTAGGACTTTTCTTATATAGGAAATCTGCTGTCTCCTGTAAGTTTTCATTCAGACTTAATAATAAACTTTAATCTCAAAGATATACATACATATGCATGTTTGTGTGTAGGCTCATATGTAGATATTGGCTTATATCATTAAATATATTGATGTAAAGCAAAGCAGTTGAAAATTATACTTTTAATAAATATGGGCATGTCTTGTTCTGAAATGGCCTATTTTCAATTCTTATTTATTCATGCTAATAGAGGAGCAGGATGTTATAAATTATGCAAAAATCACTTACAGCTGACTTGGTTATATATTGTATATTTTTCATCAGACTTAGTTTCTTAATTGTTTGCTCTATTTATTACCCAAATGAGTTAACATCATGAGTATTTACCAAATGATGATTGGCGGAGATGGCTAGGAGCATT
Organism: Bison bison bison; assembly: GCF_000754665.1. Classification (NCBI taxonomy): domain Eukaryota; kingdom Metazoa; phylum Chordata; class Mammalia; order Artiodactyla; family Bovidae; genus Bison; species Bison bison. The sequence goes on along the minus strand of NW_011494748.1, from coordinate 4,254,514 downwards.
TTATGTAGTGAGAAAATCCATTCTATGGAAAATTCTCATATGGATGATTGGTATTTACCCTTACCCAAGGACTGATATCCCATGATCCAAAAGAGATGTGGAAATAGGTAGTATTTTGTCTATAATATTTTATCAGGAAGATTTAGTCAGAATTTTAACTTTATATTTTATACCTTGATAATGTGAAAAAATAAGTGCTTCTCTACTGATTTGAGAGGGAAACTGAAGTATATTTGGAAAATGTCTCTTTCCCATTTATTAACTAGTAATTAAGATGTAAATGAAAGAATTTGGCTCAACTGAACAGAGAAACAAAAGTAGGTAATAGGTATAAGCAGAACTCAAATTCAGTCCAAAATAATGAATGTGAAAATTTTTCCCTCTTTCATTTATTAGTTAATTAACCTCAAAACTGGGATCTAATGTGAAAATGCAATCCTTGCATATTTTACATGAAATAGAAAGAAAAAATAATTCATTATGTATAAATTTCTAATGCAATTTTCATATTCAAATAACATTTATTCCAATGCATTATTTCTATATCCAAATGGTGTTTAACTCTAATTTTAACTGATAACATAAAAAGTAAATAAGTAATGAAGACTTTTGTACATACTTTGATAATGGAAATATTAAGTGAAAATATTTCAAAAGTTTTATCACTGAATATTTTATTGACATAATATGTTCAAAATGTATATACTTATAACTTCTCCATGTTTGACTAGGACCTTGTTATAAAGTATCAGAAAAGTCATGAATAGAGAAATAAGCTATATAAATTTGTGAAAATAGAAGTGAACTTTTATATCATAATGTAGTAGCAAGTTGGAGAAATTTCTCTTATGTGAGTCATTTTTGTATGAAGCTATAAACTTCCCTTTTTTTTCTTTTTTAAGCCAAAAACTGTCATGATTTCTTGTAAATAATATAGATAAGATAGGAATTCATTTTAATTGATTCTTTTCATTGTTTAATAAAATTTCTTTGTTTGATTGCTGAAGAATTTGAATTGAGTTTTCATTACCCACTTCTGAACAATTTACTCTAAGATCCAGACAGTATTGAGCTAATGAGTTTGAATTTATATTGAACCTTAACTGTCTTCAGGAAGTAAATGGAAAAAAAATCATGGCAATAACTAAGTATTTATGTCGTAGAGATTTTACAATGAGGCTTTAAATAGTGCTAAAGTATTTAAGTTGGAGTTTTACCAATTTTGCTGTTTCTAAGCATATTATATGAAAAGATGGTTTCTTTTCCTTTTTAAGAAATGGAAACTCATAAACCAACAGGGATATTACAGAAAATTTCTTTCAAGTGGGTAGTTTGTACATTCAGTAGATTCAGTTAAGCAATAAATGTTAAAATAATTTAATCTAAGAACATGCCTACATTAAAATGATATATAAAAATCTTTCAAGGAGTATCCTATTAAGTGTTTCAAGATTCTCTTGATCCAAAACACTGTCACAATTTTAAAATGCATGCCCTCAAATGCACTGTTCTGACTTAGGCATTGGTATTGCCACAATTATAAACTTGTTTCTCTGTAATTGAAAACAGGAGATGTTGATATGCATACATTTAATTTATTGCTTCGATATTATTATCTTTTGTAAAGTGATCTTTGAGTTCTCTGTATTCTATCTAATCAAATTGGGCATTTAATAATTCCATGTTTAGCATTTGCCATGGAATTAAGTTAGGAAACTTAACTCTGAAAAGTGACTAGGATTCCATTAAGCAAGGATAACTTTGCATTCTATAATTATCACTGTGATTCAGGCCCAAGAGGTAATGAATTCTTGAGGTACATCATAAGGTCAATTTTATATTAAATTGGTTAGTCAAACAGTATTAAATCCCACAAATAGGCTACCTATTGTAGGAATGTCATTTTTCAAAAACTACATTCAAAAAATAGAAAAACAAAAGGAAAATATGGTTTAGGAGAAACTTATCTACTTGAGCTTGTTTCCCAAGAAATCACTTAGCCACTTTCCAAATGTGATATGTTTTTTAAAACATCATTTCAAATTAGTCATTAGAAGATTTGGAATAATACTGTAGACAAATAATTTATATTCATTCCCCACAGGCAGCAGTGATGGTTCTTGGGATAAAGAAACACTGTACTCTTCCCCACCCCAGGGATCTAAGGCTTCTGTTACCCACCCCCGCATACCTGGAGTGCATAGCCTTCCAGTTAGTCATCCTCTCCACCATCTTCAGCAGAGCCACCTTCTGCCAAATGGTACGATGGCATTTTTTAGCACTAAAAATAATAGCTGTAAAAGAAAAAAAAAAGTAATGATCAGATAGTAAAATATAGGACGTAGTTGAAATGTATATTACATTTAGATAGTTAATTATGATAAAGAAAACCATAGTATTTAAAACAAGAATTAGATTGATCAGAATAATGTAGCAAAAAATTAACTGTTTGTATTAAAAACCAATGAAGAGTGGTGAGTGATAAAACATGACACCAAACTGGTTAGTTTTTACTTTAATTTCCCTGAGTGATAAATGGGCATTGTTGCATACAAAGAGGACAAATATTTTTCCTTTGATTGTCATTATTAGAACATTTTTAAATGCTTCAATTTTCAATGATTATGTTCTTAACCATTTTAATTAGTGAGATATACTATATTTCATCATTCTATTTGAATAGAGAGATGCTGATACATGTGCATTTTTTACAGGACTGGAGCTTCCTTTTATGATGATGCCCCACCCTCTAATTCCTGTCAGCCTACCTCCAGCATCTGTCACCATGGCAATGAGCCAGATGAACCATCTTAGCACCATTGCAAATATGGCGGCAGCAGCACAAGTTCAGAGTCCCCCATCCAGAGTTGAGACATCTGTTATTAAGGTAATTGTTTAATTATACGACTGATTTGGCCAAAACCAAGATCCTCTTAAGTCACCATCACTCAATCAATCCATTTTTCTTATTGCACAAGTAGTTCTAACTTTAAAAAGCTAAGTGATATAGTAAATAGATTATAAGAAAAAGTCACTTATAGTAATTAGAACTATGGGTACAATATTTAAGCAGGCTGGTTAACTTAAAGTTCTCCATTATATCCACTAAGAAGGAGATGAATTAAATGATATATTTCAAATTTTGTGTATGTGCTTGAAAGTATGGTTATGTTTATGTTCATGGGTATGTGTGCATATTTGTGCTTTGTTATGAGCCTTGAGGTATGGAAATTAGTATCTGATTTGTTTTCAAAAGACCACAAGGGTTAAATTATGTTTCTGCCACTTAACTAGCTCTGTCATCTTGATTTAACTCGATCTTTCTGATTGTTTCTATACCTAAAAATGGATAATACCATATGGATATAAAAAACTAAACGAAATAATAAAATTGGAAGTTTTTTGTAGATTAAAAAATAAACAGGAATTGGAAGATAACATACAAACATCACATATGTATATATGTACACAATGCTCTGACTCTCTCTCTCTGTATATGTGTGTGGGAGGTATGTTTACATTTTTAAATGGGTGTGTATCTGTATATACTTTTTCATTCATATTACTTTATAATGTATTTTTAAATCAAAGTACTTTAAATGATTGACAGAATAGACTATTAATTTTTAAAGTAAGTAAAAGACACCTCACACTGCATTATCCATATTTGACATAATTATTATCCTGTTTTTCTGAATATAAAACGTGTGAGTTTAGGGGAGTCTCTGGAGCATGTTTTACATAAATGGCCTTGTTACAATTTTTATTCGTTGCTTGTGGAATGCAGAATTTAATGCCCATTTTAGTATACAGTTTGGTGGTTTCTAATGAAACTAAACATGTTCTTACCATACAATCATATGATTTTTACCCCAAAGAGTTGAACACTGATGTTTACACAAAAATTTGCACATGGACATTTATAGAAGTTGTTTTCAAAATTGCCAAATCTTGGAAGCAACCAACATGCCCTTCAGTAATTGACTGGATTAAAAAAAAAATGTGCATATCCATCTGCTATGACTGTTTTTTACCATTTTGTTAACAATATGGATAACCCTGGAGAGTATTATATTTAGTGAAATAAAGCAGACAAAGAGAGGCAAATACTGTGTCTCTTCACTTTTATTTAGAGTCTTAAAAAATAAAACAAATAAACAAACACAACAGAAATAGATTCACAGATAACAGAAAACAAACTAGCGGTTACCTGAGGGAAGAGGGTTGGGCGAGGAGCAACTAGGTGAAGGGGGTTAGAGGTACCAAACTATGGGTACAAATAAACATGCAACAAACATATGGTGTACAACACAGAAAATATAGTCCATATTTTATAGTAATTTTATATGGAGAGTAATATATAAAAATATCAAGGTGCTATGATATATACCTGAAACTAATGCAATATTGTAAGTCAACTGTGTTTCCAAAAAATAAATTAACATTTATTAAATGGGTAAGCCATGGTTCAATAAGAGATCATATGAAAAACTGAAATAGAGAAGTTTATTAATCATGGGACCTGGAGGAAGTATTGATACTTGGCATGCCTCCAGAGACAGGACAGGGAGGTTAAGATGGGGTACAGACAGAGAGGGCAAGGCAGGACCTGAGGCAAATGCCTTATTAGGATCCATGGATGAGTACTTTGGGGTTTCCAAGCTAAGGTTGGATTGGTCAATTCAAACCAAAGAGTAGGGTTTTGGTAAGCCTCCCAGGGATCTTATCTAAGAAAACTGTTGATCACAAGGGCTGTTGAGGACACATACCAGGAACTTATATTTGTTCATTACTCTGGCATGCACTAGCATGAAGGGGCTAGTGTCAATTTAAGGTCCCTGCAGTCCTCTTGGTCAAAGAAAATGGATGCTGAGGCAGTAATACTAGGGAGTAGCTTAGCCAAATTCTCACTACCATAAAGGAATATTAAGACCTAAAAAGAAATGAGCTATCAAGCCATGAAGAGAAACTCAAGTGCATACTGCCAAGTTAAAGAAGCTAGTTTGAAAAGGTTTTGCACTATATGGTTTCAAGTGTAGGACACTCTGGAATAAGCCAAAACTATGGAGATCCTAAAAACAGCAGTTCACAACTGTCCAGGCCATAGACGGGAGCCAGTACATCACCTGTTAGGAACCTGGCCCCAAACACAGTGGGGGCAAGTTAACAAGGCTTCATCTATATTTACAGTCACTCCCCATCATTCATGTTACTGCCTGAATTCAGGAATGCAAACTGGGGCTCCCAATTATTCTGGATTATAGAGAGCTGTATATTTACTTCATTACATATCATAATGTAATAATAATAAACATAAAGTACAGAATGAATGTAATGTGCTTGAATCATCCCCAAATTATCCCCAACCCCATCCGTGGAAAAACTGTCTTCCGCAGAACTGGTCCCTGGTGCTAAAATGTTGAAGATCACTGCTAAAAATATCAGTGGTGGCTAGTGGGTGGGAGCAGGGGATGAATAGAGAAGGGAGAGTTTTTACGGCTATGGAAATACCCTGTATGATACTGTGCTGGTTTTCGGGTATTATGCATTTTCTAAAGGTCTAGTTATTACTTATGTAAAAGTTGAGTAATATGCAAATAGGATTTTTTTTAACATAATAGTGGCTCTGTAAACAAAGAGGAATGGAATCCCTGTCTCTTATGTCTCCTGCATTGGCAGGTGAGTTCTTTACCACTAGCGCCACCTGGGAAGCCCCAAAGAAAGATGGGCTTATGTTCCTTATGTAATTTTCAGAAGTACCCTTACCAGAGAAAAATAACAAATATCATAGGAGACCCAGATGAACTAATAAAACATCCTTACATCCTTTCTTGAGAGAATGCCAGTGAATGCTACATTGTTATTAGTCAAAGAACTGAGAAGAGAACTTTTTCAAATCCTGAGTGACTTTTCACTACTAGATAATTTGTTAATTTGTTAATCACAGTATTAATTCAACTTACAATCATTTCTGGTAATAGTTATTACTGAGAACTTAGCATTCTTATAACCTCGCTCATTTGAAGCAGTGTTTAGAAAACTCTCATTATACATATTAATGAAAATTATTTTAGAGGAAATTTTTATTTTCCCCAAAGAAAATGTTTAACTCTTCAGTTCAGTTCAGTCGCTCAGTCATGTCCGACTCTTTGTGACCCCATGAATCGCAGCACGCCAGGCCTCCCTGTCCATCACCAACTCCCGGAGATCACTCAGACTCATGTCCATTGAGTCGGTGATGCCATCCAGCCATCTCATCCTCTGTCGTCCCCTTCTCCTCCTGCCCCCAATCCCTCCCAGCATCAGAGTCTTTTCCAATGAGTCGACTCTTTGCATGAGGTGGCCAAAGTACTGGAGTTTCAGCTTTAGCATCAACTCTTATGTCACATCAAATAGTGTGGGGCGAAGTGGGTAATTAGAATATAGCCTACAATTTGGTTGCTTGAAAAGATCCTAAATTAAAAGTGAAATGTTAAATACTGAAAAAGATTTACCTGTATTGGAAAAAAAAAAAAGGTAAAACAAGAAAAAATAGGGATCATCCCTATATGGGAATGTGCTAGTTACATTTTTTATAGTAATGATAAGAATTAAACTTAAAGTCAACCTAAATAAAACTGGCAATAAGAATGTATTGAACAGAAGAGAAGCAAAAACACAGCTCTTAGTGTTACACTTATATATATATTTTAGTTGTTATCCTTGCATACTAATTACAAGAACCATGATGATTTTCTCATAATTTATTTTTGAAAATGTAGGTACTGGTTCAAGCATTAGAATGGGGTCTACAAGCTGCTGAACTTGAGTAAATCTACCCTGCTGTCAATTTTTGTAATGGACTATGAGTTAAGAATGACTTTACATTTTTAAATGGTTGGAAAAAATCAGAAGAAAACTCTTTTATAACACATGAATATCATATGGAATTCAACTTTTGGTGTCCATAAATAAACTTTTTGGAACATAGACCCACACCAATTTACATAATGTCCATGACTACTTTCACATACAGAGGCAGAGTTAAATAAAATATTTGCCAACCTGTTTTTTACAGAAAAAAAATGGCCAATCCTTGAGTTTTGATGAACTCAAACCCATGTGAATCTTAGGCTGTGGTTAATTGAAGCAGCACAAATGAAACTCCCAAACAACATAGAGCAATAGGACTTGGTATTGAAAGAAAAGAAGAAAAACATTGAAGGAGAGAAAATTACATAGGTGAGGACAGTTCCAATATGACATGGTTATTTGCCTTAAATGAAAGCCTCCAAGACAGAGTCTGCTAAAGTATTGAATTTAGATTTTCTCTGGTTGATTGTTTTGGACTACTGTAAATATTAGTGCAATAACTTTGAGGAGGGAGGAAAAGGACATAGGATGTTTACACACTAGTAATTCTACATTAAATCCCTAATAGCTAAATGTCTGTAAGATTATATCAAATTACTACAAGTTCTGATTTGGTCTATTATGTATCAGATTGAAATCCATGTATGTTTACTGTTTAATATTCACAGAACTTGAAGAGTAGAGGCTTTGAATGTTCAGTTCAGTTCAGTAGCTCAGTCATGTCCGACTCTCTGCGACCCCATGGACTGCAGCACACCAGGCCCCCTGTCCATCACCAAATCCCAGAGCCTACTCAAACTCATGCTCATTTAGTTGGTGATGCCATCCAACCATCTCATCCTCTGTCATCCTATTCTTCTCCTGCCTTCAATCTTTCCCAGCATCAGGGTCTTTTCAAATGAGTCAGCTCTTCGCAACATGTGGCCAAAGTATTGGAGTTTCAGCTTCAACATCAGTCCTTCCAATGAATATTCAGGACTGATTTCCTTTAGGATGGATGGGTTGGATCTCCTTGCAGTCCAAGGGACTCTAAAGAGTTTTCTCCAACATACTAGTTCAAAAGCATCAATTCTTCAGCGCTCAGCTTTCTTTATAGTCCAACTCATACATGACCATATGATACATATATATGTATCACAGTCATCATTGTCATCTATAAATGACCACCAAAGCCTTGACTAGATGGACCTTTGTTGGCAAAGTAATGTCTCTACTTTTTAATATGCTGTCTAGGCTGGTCATAACTTTTCTTTCAGGGAATAAACGTCTTTTAATTTCATGGCTGCAGTCACCAGCTGCATTGATTTTAGAGTCCAAAACCATAAAGATGCCACTGTTTCCATTGTTTCCCCATCTATTTGCCATGAAGTGATGGGACAAGATGCCATGATCTTTGTTTTCTGAATGTTGAGCTTTAAGCCAACTTTTTCATCTCCTCTTTCACTTTCATCAAGAGGCTCTTTAATTCTTCTTCGCTTTCTGCCATAAAGGTGGTGTCATCTGCATATCTGAGGTGATTGATATTTCTCCCAGCAATCTCGATTCCAGGTTGTGCTTTGTCCAGCCCGTCGTTTCTCATGATGTACTCTGCATATAAGTTAAATAAGCAGGGTGACAATATACAGCCTTGATGTACTCCTTTTCCTATTTGGAACCAGTCTGTTGTTCCATGTCCAGTTCTTCTTCTTTTTTTTTTTTAACTTTACAATATTGTATTGGTTTTGCCATATATCAACATGAATCCGCCACAGGCATACACATGTTCCCCATCCTGAACCTGCCTCCCTCCTCCCTCCCTGTACTATCCCTCTGGGTCGTCCCAATGCACCAGCCCCAAGAATCCAGTATCATGCATCGAACCTGGACTGATGATTCGTTTCATATATGATATTATACATGTTTCAATGCCATTCTACCAAATCGTCCCACCCTCCATGTCCAGTTCTAACTGTTGCTTCCTGACCTGCCTACAGGTTTCTCAAGAGGCAGGTCAGACGGTCTGGTATTCCCATCTCTTTCAGAATTTTCCACAGTTTGTTGTGATCCACACAGTCAAAGGCTTTGGCATAGTCAATAAAGCAGAAATAGATGTTTTTCTGGAACTCTCTTGCTTTTTCGATGAACCATTGGATGTTGGAAATTTGATCTCTGGTTCCTCTGCCTTTTCTAAATACAGCTTGGACATCTGGAAGTTCACAGTTCACGTACTGTTGAACCCTGGCTTGGAGAATTTTGAGCATTTCTTTACTAGCATGTGAGATGAGTGCAATTGTGCAATAGTTTGAGCATTCTTTGTCATTTCCTTTTTTTGGGATTGGAAAGAAAACTGACCTTTCCCATTCCCATGGCCACTGCTGAGTTTTCCAATTTTGCTGGCATATTGAGTGCAACACTTTCACAGCATCATCTTTCAGGATTTGAAATAGTTCAACTGGAATTCCATCACCTCCACTAGCTTCCTAAGGCCCACTTAACTTCATATTCTAGGATGTCTGGCTCTAGGTGAGTGATCACACCATCGTGATTATCTGTGTCATGAAGATCTTTTTTGTACAGTTTTTCTGTGTATTCTTGCCAATTTTTAATATCTTCTGCTTCTGTTAGGTCCATATCATTTCTTTATTTATTGAGCCCATCTTTGCATGAAATGCTCCCTTGGTATCTCTAATTTTCTTGAAGAGATCTATAATTTATTGAAGAGTTCTCTAGTCTTTGAATGTTAGATGTTTTATAATCCAACTTCCCCCATGGTGGAGAAATCATTCTTGCATACTATCTACCCATTTTTATATATCTGTGTTGTAGAAAGCCTATTCTGTTTTCAGCAAATTTGAGTGATGAAGTTATTCATTGATTAAATTAAAATTTTCATCTCAATAGCTTCTACTTGTATGTTGTATTTTCTTAAGAAGAAAATGTCTACAAATTATTCTGTTTTCTAACCTTTTAAATATTTAAGTTCTCTATTATATATAGTACCTATGGTATTTCCTTTTTCCAGACCAAATATTCTAATTTCTTCTGACAAATTTTCATCCAACCTCATGGTTGACTTTCTTTTTTTTTTTTAAATCAGCTCCCACCACACCACCCCTTCCTGAATAATGTTTTAGTAGTGAACCCCCAGAAAAGAGACGAAACTAACATAAAATTTAGCTTGGACAATACTTTATAAATTTAGTCATAGTTCATAACTTTTTGTTAGTTGAATGAGTGACTCAGTAAATTTCATGGGTTTTGATGTGAAATGCAACTAATTTAATTCTTTATCTTTTGTTTGTATTAGGAATTTGCATTTATCCATATTAATTTTTCCAGTCTATTGATTTAGGCTCTTTAGGTGCTATTTAATGTTATTATTCCAAACTATCATATTAGCTATTTATACCACCTTTGTATAATTTCCAAATTGTAAAGGGATGTATCACTTGTATTACCTTAAATCACTGAGGAAAACAAACAGTATGAATCAAGAGATCAATTCCTCTTGTCATTAGAGAATTCCTAATAGGCTGAAATGCTCTACTCATTGATTCTCTTTGAGAATCATTCATCAAATAACCCCCAATCCCCCTGAATGAATCGATATTTTTCTCACTTTTATTTAATAAATTCACAATGGTATTGTAAGGATTTTTTAAATGGTTCTTGCTGAAATATAAAACAAATTTAAAGAAGAAAGGCAATGTATTTTAGTAGTTTAAAATATGAATTCTGGAGGAAGCCTCCTTGGTTTATATTCCAGCTCTGCCATCTCCTAGTCTTATGACCTTATAAAAGTCACAACATTCCTGTCTTTGTTTACTCTTCTGTATAATGGGGATTATTATATTACTGCCTCATCAGGTTGTCATAATGAGTAAGTCGGTATTTATAAAATCATTAGAAGCCTTTCTACAGTGACATTATCTTCACCTTGTTGCTGCTGCTGCTAAGTTGCTTCAGTTGTGTCCGACTCTGTGCGACCCCATAGACGGAAGCCCACCAGGCTCCCCCATCCTTGGGATTCTCCAGGCAGGAACACTGGAGTGGGTTGCCATTTCCTTCTCCAGTGCATGAAAGTGAAAAGTGAAAGTGAAGTCACTCAGTCATGTCCGACTCTTACCGACCCCATGGACTACAGCCTACCAGGTTCCTCCATCCATGGGATTTTCGAGGCAAGAATACTGGAGTGGGGTGCCATTGCCTTCTCCGATCTTCACCTTATTTCTAGTTTATTTTCTTCCAAAGTATTCAAAATCATCCGTTTAAAATAAGTTCATAATTCTATATAGAACCTATGACAAGATTTTGAAATACAGTTGCAATAATGTAATAAGACCTCTCTCTCTTTCACACTCCCTTTTTCTTGTTTAGCTCTTCCTACATAACAAAAGTAGTGTATTTTGCTTTTGGGGGGTTGGTAGTTCAGTGGTATGCAAAGCAGACATTTAAATGCATTTTTTATATCATTTTTCTTTAATGATAATATAGAATTGTTTTGAGACATTTGGAAACATTCAAATTATTCTACATTACTGAATAAACATCTTTCCTCATGTGCCATATTACAGTATTTTTCTGAGAACATAAAATATGACTTAATTTTAATTAATTTTCTCTACCAGTCTGCTGTTGTGTGGTGTTTGTGTCAGAGAGAGAGAGAATTTAGAGACAGTTTAGGATATTCTCATTTAAAGAACTAAACACTGAAAATTTTTATATGCAGTGTATAAATTTTCGATTCTGTAATATCTTTTCTAAACTGGTCCCTAAAATGCTATATCAGTAAATAATACTTTACTTGCATTAAGTTCAAAATGTTTAAAGATTATAAAAACTGGAACCAGAGTAACTGGATTCACAAAGTAGATTTAAAAAACCTTACAGTAATGTCATTTACCTAATTTGCTTTTGAGTACAGAATAATTTATTTTGGAGCAACCATGTATAATTCTAGATGTATGGATCATTTTTATACATCATTTTTAAGAAAAGAAAACTATATTGTATAAATTTTACTTGGATTTTGAAAAGCAGTTTTATATGTTCCCTTAATGTTTATTTGGGTATTGATATTAAATATGAAAAGGGGATGCTAACAAGGAAGAGGAAGTATTAAAACTCTAACTAAGGATGCCATATATCAGTGTACTGAAATACAAGACACATATTTATATCCATGAGTGCATAATAATGTTAAAATATAAACTCATTGTTCACCATTGGAGAATTCTAGGGACCTGAATATTTTAAAAGACAAAAAAAAAAAAGGTTTAAATAAAGGATAGAGGGGTGGAATGAAGCATTTCCCTGCCTTCCTCATACAGACTGTCCCTTCAGTTCAGTTCAGTTCAGTCGCTCAATCGTGTCCGATTCTGCGACCCCATGAATTGCAGCACGCCAGGCCTCCCTGTCCATCACCAACTCTTGAAGTTCACCCAATCTCATGTCCATCGAGTCGGTGACGCCATCCAGCCATCTCATCCTCTGTTGTCCCCTTCTCCTCCTGCCCCCAATCCCTCCCAGCAGCAGAGTCTTTTCCAATGAGTCAGCTCTTCATATGAGGTGGCCAAAATATTGGAGTTTCAGCTTTAGCATCATTCCTTCCAAAGAACACCTAGGACTGATCTCCTTTAGAATAACTGGTTGGATCTCCTTGCAGTCCAAGACTCTCGAATCTTCTCCAACACCACAGTTCAAAAGCACCAATTCTTCAGTGCTCAGTTTTCTTCACAGTCCAACTCTCACATCCATACATGACCACAGGAAAAACCATAGCCTTGACTAGATGGACCTTTGTTGGCAAAGTAACGTCTCTGCTTTTTAATATGCTGTCTAGGTTGGTCATAACTTTCCTTCCAAGGAGTAAGCGTCTTTTAATTTCATGGCTGCAGACACCATCTGCAGTGATTTTGGAGCCCCCAAAAATAAAGTCTGACAATATTTCCACTGTTTCCCCATCTATTTCCGATGAAGTTATGGGACCAGATGCCATGATCTTAGTTTTATGAATGTTGAGCTTTAAGCCAACTTTTTCACTCTCCTCTTTCACTTTCATCAAGAGACTTTTTAGTTCCTCTTCACTTTCTACCATAAGGGTGGTGTCATCTGCATATCTGAGGTTATTGATATTTCTCCCAGCAACCGTTATTCCAGCTTGTGCTTCTTCCAGCCCAGCGTTTCTCTTGATGTACTCTGCATATAAGTTAAATAAGCAGGGTGAAAATATACAGCCTTGACGTACTCCTTTTTAAGTTAACACAGTAATGCACGAGAGAAACTTTCTGTTCATAGAAATCTTCTGATTATGGAATGACATATTTCAAATTTATCAAACTGTAAACCCTAATGAAGTGATGAATCTAGGCCATTATTATTAGTGTTGATTGTCATCATAAAATGCAACCAAGCAGACACTCAGTGCTTCTTGTAGAAGCATACACCACTATCTATGAAATACTCTTGCTGCCATATCAACTTGAATCAAGCATCCAGATGTACTTATACCAGAAATTCAGAGGATGGAGGAACGGAGTCAAATTAGACCCATCAAGGAACTGTGAGCAGTTCATAGAGGGGGTGACCTCTTAGAACATACACAGTGCCTTAACTAGATAAAAAGTTGGCTTTAAGCCTTCAGCATGAACAGAGAGATGCCAATTAATGGCAATACTGGCTGACTCAGAACTTACCTTTTCATCCTTGCTATCTTCCTTCTATTCCACCTACTTGACTTCTCTTTTAATTAAGATGATAATATTTATTATTACATAAGACTGAGGTATAACTTTTGAGTCAAGACTGCATTTTGCTGCTCAAAATGACTGTAGGAATTTGTTTTACCAAATAGGAATCTGGAATTTCCAGACTGCCTGAATTCTTATAGATATGGGAAAAATATAGTTCCCTATCAACATTGAATAAGTTTGAGGAGATAGTAGGAGAATAAAGTTAAGTTGTTTATGATTACACTCAAGGGCCCTACCATTTTCCCATTTCCCATGAGTATTTCCCAAATACTCATAAGCAAAATTGAGTATTTCTTGAAAATCATCATCAAAACAATGAAAAAGAGCTATGTAAATATCCTTTGAAGCCTCAGTTTAGAAGTCTGAGTTGGAGTTTTGATAATGGCTACCTAACCTTCTACTAGACGCATGTATATTAGAATTGTTTGTTATGTCTTCCAGAAGTATTTTTTAACATTTTCCTGAATGCAGAATCCCAATCCTATTATTTATCCTTTCTGTTCACTTTTCCAGAAGGAGAGAATTTGGATATCACAATCAGCGTAAATGATTATGGATTTCACTAAGAGTATTTACTCACTGATGGTATATACTTCATTAGAGAAAGGAATTTTATTGGTTTTGTTTACTTACACATAACCAGACCCTAGAACACTGGTGTACATTAAGTGTTCAGTGAATAACCTCTGAATGAATGAAGTCTGAGTTGTCTTAAAGCTCAGGAGTTTAGGTTCTAGAAAATGCTAATCAACTTCAATTTTGTACTGTAACAGTTGTATGAAGATAAATTTAACATTTCTTCTTCCCAATTCTATAACATACTCAATAAGGGAATTGCTAACTGAAGAAGTGATGAAAATGAAGATAATTAAAATGAGAGCAGTATAAAGTAAAGTTAAATGAAATAACCCTTTAGAGAAATGAACTGTGATTATTTAATCTTATGCTAAGAAAATATTTTAAGTTGATAAAATAGAATGCACTTTGTGGGGGAGATGAGGCTGCTGAGATAGTGCATTTTTTCATGTTTAGTCAAATGTGTAATATTGAACAGCTTATATTTTTAATTTAATTTTTACTTTAATTTTTATTAACATACAGTTGATTAAAATGTGCTGTGTTTCAGGTATACAGTAAAGTGATTAAACTCTACATATATATGTATGTATATATTCAGCTATATATATGTATGTGCTTGTATATTCTTTTTCTGATTCTTTTTTCTATACGTTATTATCAAAATATTGAGTATAGTTCCCTGTGCTATTTGGTAGGTTCTTTTTGGTTATCTATTTCATATATAGTAGTGTGTGTATATTAATCCCAAACTACTTTTTATTTTAGCATTTTAGAATTCATTGTTTTAATCTCCACCTTTGATTGTGAATTGTAGTATAGACCAATACTTCTTGTTCTACCCAGAAGCAGTAAATGCAGATTTTCCTTTATGTTATTCTGTTACCATTAGTTTATTAGTATGACCTTTTTTTTTTCCAGTGAGAGTGTATTCTTCTTAAATTTTCATTTATTATTGTGGCTAGTTTTATAAAGATAGAACACAGCAAAAGATTGTGCTTTATTGATTGGTGAAGCTATGATGCAGGACTATAAGGCAGCATGTTGAAGTATTAAATATTCTTCCTCTTTGTCCCACTTCAGGGCCATCTTGGAGGTTAAAGGGTCTCACACAAATGAAATGATAAATCCAGTTTACATAGTTTCCCTATAGACACTGAACTGCTTCTTTCTTATTATGTCTGAATAAAACTCATTATCTATTTTGTTTCAGTAATAATTATGAGATTCTCCCCTAAGCAATTCTTTACTGTCTCCATTATTCTCCATCTTATAGCATACTCTGGAAAGGCAAGCATATAAATATGATAAAAGAATTAAGCTGTTGAAATAAATTAATTTATTGTACAACAATGTATTCAAATCTTACTTGCTCAATGGATTTTACTTTAATGAAATTCTTCAAAGAATAATACATCATGTTCCAAAGATTGAAATTATACATTAAGTAAAATGACTGAATATGTTGTTTCTCAGTTTATAGAAACTTTCAATTGAATACTTAAGCTTTAAAAGCATAAAATTTGCATAAATTAAAATATTTCTTTAAGTAAAAGTATTAAATATTGTCTTTGCATCCTTTGTTCCTAGACAAAAAAAGCAATTAAAGTAAAAATAAGCTAAAGCTATAATAAATACTACAATTTCACCTATGTTGCCTAAGCCTTAAATTATGTTTTAAGATGTATTTTACATTAAGATTTTAATCCAGCTTATTTTTACTTAGTTTATTATATGACTTTTAGAGTTATGAATGTGTAAGTGAATAAATGAATAATGCATGAATGAAAAGAATCATCCAAGAAAACTTTTACAATTAAATACATTGACTAATGAAATAATTGTTTACCCCATGTGGAAAATAAGTAACTCTTCAATGACACAACCATTGTTACTAGAGTTTTGTGCATTAAATATTTTAGTACTTTATGAGCTAAATATCTCAGGGAAAAAAATCAGTTTCTTATGCTTTCCTTTAGTGCCACTGAGAAATTTCTTATGACAGGAAAACTCATACTTGAAAAATGATTTTAAAGGAGTTGATTTATTCCAAGATTGCAGTTTACCTCTGTTTGGCCAAACACATTCCACTGAAAATATGATCAGTTACATAATTATTAGAAGGAATATTAAAATGTTTGGATGGATAAACATTGATGTGAGTGAACTTTTGAATAAAATAGAATGGCTAATTTAGAAAATATTATTTGTATAAAAATATGTTGATGTTCTTTGTTTAATATATACCGTGTATTTCTGCATAATCTAATTGTTAAGATTTAGATGTAGTAGAAATTAGCTTAAAACTTAGACAAACTTAGGTACCTCTTTATTAGAGAAATCAAGGTTAGAGTCTGTATAGTGTGTATCTGGTCATGTGTGCAATTAACTACAGCATAGATTATTTATATAGACATTTATACAGACTAAAAAGGAGTTCTTCTATACAGTGTTCTAAATCCATACTTTATAATAAATGCACAGATACTCCAAATATGACACAAACTCCAGCCTTTGAGTGCTACACAGAAGCCAAGTTACCCTTTGATTTGTGATTTCAGAGACTTGATGTGAACTTTATTGCCTTTTTAAAATTAAAAACTGTGGTTCAGTTCATTTCAGTCACTCAGTCCTGTCCAACTCTTTGCAATCCCATGGACTGCAACACGCCAGGCTTCCCTGTCCATCACCAACTCCTGGAGCTTACTCAAACTCATGTCCATTGAGTTGGTGATGCCATCCAACCATCTCATCCTCTGTTATCCCCTTGTCCTCCTGTCTTTAATCTTTCCCAGTATCCGGGTCTTTCCAATGAGTCAGTTCTTCCTATCAGGTGGCCCAAGTGTTGGTGCTTCAGCTTCAGCATTAGTCCTTCCAGTGAATATTCAGGGTTGATTTCCTTTAAGATTGACTGGTTGGATCTCCTTGCAGTCCAAGGGCCTCTCAAGAGTCTTCTCCAACACCACAGTTCAAAAGTAACAACTCTTTCAAGCTCAGTCTTCTTTATGGTCCAACTCTCACGTCCATACATGACTACTGGAAAATGATAGCCTTGACTATACAGACCTTTGTTGGCAAAGTAATATCTCTGCTTTTTAATGTGCTGTCTAGGTTTGTCATAGCTTTTCTTCCAAGGAGCAAGTGTCTTTTAATTTCATGGCTGCAGTCACCATCTGCCGTGACTTTGGAGCCCAAGAAAATTAAGTCACTGTTTCCATAATCTCCCCATCTATTTGCCATGAAGTGATGGGACCTGATGCCATGATCTTCGTTTTTTGAATGCTGAGTTTTAAGCCTACTTTTTCACTCTACTCTTTCACTTTCATCAAGAAGCTCTTTAGTCCCTCCTTGATCTCTGTCCTAAGAATGGTGTCATCTACATATCTGAAGTTATTGGTATTTCTCCTGGAAATCTTGATTCCAGCTTGTGCTTCATCCAGTCCAGTGTTTCTCATGATGTCCTCTGCATATAAGTTAAATAAGTGTGGTGACAATATACAGACTTGACATACTCCTTTCCCAATTTGGAACCAGTCTCTTGTTCCATGTCTGGCTCTAAATGTTGCTTCTTTTTTGTTTGTTTGTTTGTTTTGTGAGTTTCTTCAATTTGTAATTTTTTTTGGAATGCTTTGCATGTTTTATTTTTTTAATTTGTCTCTAATTAAAATAAATAAATGTTGCTTCTTGACCTGCATACAGATTTCTCAGGAGGTAGGTAAGGTGGTCTGATATTCCTATCTCTTAAAGAATTTTCCACAGTTTGTTGTGATCCACACAGTCAAAGGCTTTGGCATAGTCAATAAAGCAGAAGTAGATGTTTTTCTGGAACTCTCTTGCTTTTTCCATTATCTAACAGATGTTGGCAGTTTGATCTCTGGTTCCTCTGCCTTTTCTAAGTACAGCTTGAACATCTGGTAGTTCATGGCTCATGTACTGTTAAAACATGGCTTGGAGAATTTTGAACAACATGGCTTGGAGAATTTTGAACATTTTGTGCAAATGAATATATTCAGAAAGAAAAAAGATAAACTATTAATACATGCAACAACCTGAATGAATCTAAGAAACATTTTGTTGTGTAAAAAGGCAGACATGAAAAATTAGGTACTGTATGAGCTAATTTTTGTGAAATCTAGAACCAGCCAAACCTCTTTCTGGTGATAGAACTCAGAAAGCAGTTGCTTATGGGGATGGGAGAAATAGGTTGGAAAGGGGCATGGGAATCTTTCTTGGTTATGGAAATTGTCGAGAGGTCGACAAAACTCATTAAACTGAACACATAATAAGTTCATAGTTTGAAGCTGTTTTAAGTTTAACCTAAAGGTGAATGGTAAAAAGAAAGATTTATAATCCCAGTTGCTTTTAAATTATAATTAGATGGACAGTAACTTTTAGCATCCAGATGTGGGTTCTCCATTCTTTTAAATCATATATGTGCTTGTTTCTTAGAAATTTAGGTCATTTGTCTGCAATGTGACCTATAGAATGTAGACTACTTAGAAGCATAACTTGTTTGATTTATTTAGCTTGGAAAAAATTACTGATAATTGTGTTCATTTTTCATGTTGAGACATAGATTTTAAAAATATGCATTGCAACTATAAAGAGTAGACTTTAGTTGACTTTTTTATCCTTTTCTTTTGCTATGATATTTTTTGACAGGTAAATTCTTTGTTGTAAAGTTTCTTGTGTCTATTTTTTATTCTACAGAATACATACTGAGAAACAGTTTTATGTTTAGATTTTGGAAGAGGGCTTGGCTATTTTTGAGGATTATTTTCTTTTTATTTGTATAATTCTCAAGAATGAAGCCTTAGTGTAACTGTTGAAGATGATTATTGACAATGTGTAGGATTGAAAAATTAAAAGCATATGAGACAAGTGATGTTCAATCTTGGATATATGTTAAAATCACCTGGAGAGTCTTAAAAAACATTGTTTCTGGGCCCCACAGCAGATGCAGGGTAAATGCACCCACCAGATGGCCTAAAAGAACAAATTTATACCCTCATATTTCTGGAGTCTAGAAGTCTGAAAGCAAGGTGTCAGCAGTACCACGCTTCCTCTGAGATTCTGGGTAGAATCCTTCCTTGAGTCTCCAAAGATCCTGATGGTGGCTAGTAAGCTTTGACAATCTTTGGTTTACAGCTGCAGAGGTCAGATCTCTACCTCATCTTCACATGATGTTTTTCCTTCATAGTTTTTCTCTGTTTCACATTTTCCCCATATCTTCACAATGTCCTCTTGTGAAGACTGTTCGATGGAGAAGCCATGTTATTTTAGTATGGCCTCATTGCAGTTAATTTCATCTGCAAAGACCCTGTTTCCAAATGCTCACATTCATAAGTATCCATAGGTCAGGACTTCAGTCATTCTGAGGGGACACAATTCAACTCATGTAAGCCAGAATCTCAGGGAGTAAAGCCCAGGCATAGGCATGTTGAGGAACTTCCCAGGTGATTCTAATGGAAAGTAGAATTGCAAACCATCAATGGGTTAAATGAACTTTTGAGATTGAAGACAGGCATTACTCTTTTTCTGTTAGTACAAAGCCTTAAGCTTGTCTGTTTTCTATATTACATTAGCCTTTGATATTTTGAAAATAGCCTCCTATAGGCTGATTTCATTCTAGAACACCTTCTGGTTTCAAACAGTCTGCTTTTATGTCATATTTGCATTTTTGCACTCTAATCAGGAATAATTTGCTTATTATTTATTATGTATCATGTATCAGTTGACTTGTAGACTTCCAAATATTTATGAATTATTGAAAAGTGTTCTTCAAGGACAGTGTGTGTTCATATCTGAAGGTGAAAATATCTCTTTGCTCAAAGAAGCAAATGTTAACAAATGAGTATTTTATTTATTAATCTGTAAATCCATTTATAATAGCTCAGTGGAGACAGTTATACAACAGATTGGGCTGGCCAAAAAGTTCGTTTGGGTTTTTCAGTAAGATGCAACAGAAAAACCTGAATGAACTTTTTGGCCAACACAATATTTGCACATTGGTCTCATTGGGAAGGTGCAGGGCTTGGGTAAGATATGGAGTGGGACTTGAGTGTGAGCATAGGACAGGATCAGGAAATACAATACCACATTTCCCTGGGATACACCTAATACATTATTCATGAATTTTCAGTAATATATTTGTGGGTTGCATTGATGCTAGGAGTCTGAAAATTACCAGAATCAAAATTATTCAAATGTTAAATAATAATAGATTTCCATGGTCCCTTAAAATGTGACTGCCCAAGTATATCCAGAGAAGTCCCATAATGAAATAGCTGTTAACAGCTCCTCTGGTGTTATTTTGATGATGTCACTATGATAATTTGTGTGTTAAATGATCCTAGACACTTGCTGAATCAATAGACTCTATGTATCAGGTTTTTTTATAATGATAATTGTCTAGAATTAAAACTTGCTTTGTTCTGTTAATTCTTTGTTGTCTAATGGTTCTAAACTGGATGTCTTTTTTGACCTCTATTTTTATCCAAAGAGGGGATTTACATTAGTCATTACTACAATGGTGTTCACCTATTTTCTTTCTATTCTTTTCTTAGACTTATGGTTGTTGGTGGGGAGGAAAGAAAAGATAGGCAGTTTGGGATGAACACATACACAGTGCTTGCTATATTTAGAATGGATAACCAAGGAGAACCTATTGTATGGAACTCTGCTCAATGTTATGTGGCAGCCTGAATGGGAGCAGGATTTGGAGAAGGATGGATACGTGTATATGTATGGCTGAATCCTTTTGCTATTCACCTGAAACTATCATAACATTGCTCTTCAGCTATATCCCAATACAAAATAAAAGTTTTAAAAAATTTTAAAAATAAATGTGTCTTTTAATCCAGTTAAATGTTGATGCAAAAAAGTGTTGTCTTCACATTTCTGTAGCATTAAGAAAAACCAACATTGCTTAAGCAAGGGTCCAATGTATTTACCTCTTTTCTTCCCCCCACCCTCCCCTGGCGGTATAGGAGCGTGTTCCCGACAGCCCGTCACCTGCCCCCTCCCTGGAGGAGGGCCGAAGGCCTGGCAGCCACCCATCATCACACCGCAGCAGCAGCGTGTCCAGCTCTCCAGCGCGGACTGAGAGCTCCTCGGACAGAATTCGTAGGTGTCCTTCTTCCACTTGTCACCTTTTAAACTTTATTAGGTGCAGCTGGCTGTTCTAATCAAAATACCCTCATTCTGAAGAGATCTCAGATGTATCATGTTCTGAAGCTCTGTAGCAATAGCCATGTCTCAAAATTGTGTTTCCCAGTTTGCAATAGCATGAGGTATGGTAGTACATTAACAATTCTGATATAAACTCCCTCTTTTTGATGCCACACATAAAGATTTGAGTTATGAAACAGTTAGTAAATAACCTTCTAGATTAGTGTCTGAAGTAAATGCCTCCAACTCTCAAATATCTAGTATCCAAACATACTGTGTACGAATTATTCCTCTTCATTCCTTCAATTCCTCCTTGCCAGTTTTTAAAAATTTACAATTTTTAAACTTCATCCTTGCATTGACAAAGAGGGATAACAGAAATAGATTCAAAATAACTGTTTTGAGAAAAACACATTTCATAATCATTCAAATGATCAATAGATTGAAGAGTTTGAAATTGGTCAAATTTTAGGATTTGAATTAGTAACAGTCAATAATGCATATTATCTTCACATGTTATTATTATACAATTCTAAAAAGTAGGTTCATACTTTATTTTGTAATCACATTTTCAGATATTTAATCCTTGTCCTCATGATCAAGAAAATTAAGAGTAAAGTTGTGGATTATTGTTAATTGCTCAGTCATGCCTGACTCTGCAAACCCATGGACTGTAGCCTGCCAGGCTCCTCTGTCCATTGGATTCTCCAGGCAAAAATACTGGAGTGGGTTGCCATGCCCTTCTCCAAATTATTCTACATATTTTTAAAATGTATTTTTTTCAGTGAAAGTAAGGTTTTATGGAATGACTTTTCTTCAAAATTTTTCACAAAACCAAAATTTTCATGGGCAATTTATTAAGAAATATATTGATTAGATTGAAATCATGAGGGTATTTGGTCGCACGCTTTATCCCGTCAGTAGTGACAGATTACTCTTAATAATTCAAGGAAGAAATTATTGTTTTAAATCATTCAACCATGTAATAGATATTAATGGGCAGTTTTATTTTCAAAATCAAATGTTTAAAGAAGTACTTTGATATCTCTTAAACTTAGGGTTTTGTCTCCTAGGCTGTGTGTGTGCATGTTCCGTTGCTTCAGTCATTTCCAACACTTTGTGACCCCATGAGCTGTAGCCCTTCAGGATACTCTATGAAAACTGCAATGGGTGGCCACTTCCTCCTCCAGGGAATCTTCCCAATCCAGGGGTCAAACTCACATCTCTTGCATCTCCTGCATTGCAGGCGGGTTCTTTACCTCTGAGCCACTGGGGAAGCCCATTGACTAGAATAGAATATGAATATTGAATTTCAGTGATATTTCAGTTCCTTAACTTGTTGAAAACTCTATTTGCCCTCTCATGCCTCTAAAACTATTCTAAATTATATTTTAACTTTATAGACTTAGAGTGTTCTACTTTAAGACTGTAGTTTTTGCAGTTACAGAAGGCTCAGGAGAGGATGTGTTACATTAGATAAAGCCTGAGTAGTTCATTGGTAATGGTTATAGTGGTATGACCACTGAAAAGTATTCTAGACATTAAAAAATATACCTATTTTATGAGCTAGAGGATAAAATAGTTTCATTTTCAATATATTTCTGCTTGTTCTTAAGAATTATCATAGTTTTCAGTCCTCATGGTGTTCAACTTAGATTATAATTTTAAAATTAGACCATGATATTTTATTTATTTCTGATTCCAAAACAGTTTAAATAGGTTATTTGAATATTGTGTATTATGGTGTTTTATTCTTTTATCTTTTGTTTCGGGCTTGACAGCTGTCCATCAGAATGGGTTGTCCATGAACCAGATGCTGATGGGTTTGTCACCAAACGTACTCCCTGGGCCCAAAGAGGGAGATTTGGCTGGTCATGACATGGGACATGAGTCGAAAAGGATGCATATTGAAAAAGGTAATAATATATGATTATGAGGTCTGTTTTTCCTGCTTGACATATGAACTAGGTTTTAATCACAGAATAAAGTATATTTCTAAATTACATTAGAAGATGGTATAGAAACATTTTAAAAGCCTATAATATTAACATTAAGTAAAAATCAAGTCTACTCAACAAAAAAAAGAAATATGAAGAGCTGCTGTGATTCTCTTAAACAACAGGTAAGTGTTCATTTATTTCCCAGTACATTTAGAAAAAGAGAATTTTTTATGTTTTAATTGTTATCTCAATTCCTGAAGGTCTACAGTTTGTCTTCCTCCATGTCTTCAGGGTCTGTTGTCCTTTTACTTAGCATATTAGAGCAAGGACAATACACAAAGGATTACTATGAGTATTTTTTGGAATAAAAGAGATGGTCATTTGGTCAATCAAGAAATACAGTGAAGATTATCAACCAATGTACTAGTATTGTTGTTCAGTCACTAAGTTGTATCTGACTCTTTGTGATCCCTTGGACTGCAGCATTCCAGGCCTCTCTATCTCCCAGAGTTTTCCCAAGTTCATGTCCATTGAGTCGGTGATGCCATCCAACCATATTATGCTCTGTTGCCCTCTTCTCCTCCTGCCTTCATTCCCTCCCAGCATCGTGGTCTTTTCCAATGTACTAGTAATTGCTTCTAAATTGCATGCAACAAATAAGCCCAGATAGTGCAAAGCTATGAACATTTTCTATTTATATTTGATTTGTACCAGTGTGACTTGTTTCCATAGGCAAACATTTGTCTTTTCATCCCTACTTCGTGAAATACTTTCATGAAGAATTGAAATATTATTTTAACATGCATGTGGAAAATTTATGCTGTTGGATGCAAATTCATGTTTTTGAACGGTAAATTTAAATTAGGACAATTGGAGCCTTGCCATATCTTTATCTTCTTAATTTAATACTATCAAATTTTAATAATAACATAGACTGTATACTTTGATATCTTTTTTGATATGACTATCAAATAATCAGTGTTATGGAATGGATTACTTCTTTGGAAACAATTTATTACTCAAAAGGCACAATTAATTGGATATCAAAAAGGAAAATGAATACAATTGGACATTTAAATAACAGAAAGAAATGTTTACAGAAAGACTAAGTTAAGGTGGGAAACCTTTTTTCCTCAAAAATAATTATTCACCAAAAGTAAAAATGCCTACACAACCATGTTTTTCTTTTCCACATGAATACAGTTTACCTGAAACCTCAGGGAGAAAGAAAACAATATTTATATAAATTAAATTATCTGTATTTTGCAATTAATGATAAAATGATAATCTTTACTAGGTTCTAATATGTCAAAATGTAGGCATTATTGAGAGTAGCATTAAGACAATTTCTAATAATTTTGAAATTCACTACCAAGTATTATCACGAAGCTGAGTGGAATATATACAAGTACATAAGTTGGTCAGATTGTCTCTAAATGTCTAATTCTAATCTTTCTGTGAGTTCTTCTTCAACAATGAAGAAAAATGTTATATAGAATGCATTATGTATATTTTGACATGTATTTTTATATTTAATGAAAAAATGGTTTGTGAAAATCTACAGTAATAAATTTTTCATAGAGGATTTAAGTTTTAAGTAAGAATATTTACATATAAAAATCCATTACTAGGGTTAAGCAGCCATTCTCCACTGTCTTGCGATAGAATGAAACCCTACAGAAAAAGTTTTTAGTGACTCTTTTCACAGGTTTCTCATAGATGCTACAGAACTAGTTTCACTTAAAATGCATGAGAGATGTTTTATAGTATATAGTGGATATCAGTATATTAGTGATTAATTCTCTTGCAGAATCTTGGTTAAGCAAGTATGGGAGTGAAATATAAAAGCTCAGAGGTGGTAGGTAAGAGACCACTAAAGGCATGATCAACAATGTGACTAAAATAATGAGTCCCCTGGAATTTTTGGTGGGGAGCTTTCTACAAATCTCATGTTTCAAGTTGAGTTGAACTACACTTTTTTGAAATGGTTTCTTTTTTCAGAATACATGAGTTGTATCTGCCTATCTGTTCATCATCTGTCTATATACCTATCATCTGTTATTATTATTATAATCTTGCCTTTCCTGAGATACAAAACTAGATTTTTATAGGGATCCTACTGCTGATTTTCCTGTGTGCCTGTCCCTTAAATTTTCATTACAATATTTGCCTTGTTATTCGGAAGTTCTTTTTTCATTGGTCTGCTTCCAGTACTACATTGTAAATTCTGAGGAGTCATGTATATACTGCGTTTGCTTGAAAAGGACTAAACAGTCTATTATGTGAATGCATATTTATCTGAGCTGAATTGCTAAAAGATTGTAAGAGATGGTGAAGGTAAGTTAAAATAACTGTGAAGATGAAAGGCAAAAGGTGGAATTATGGAACCCTTTGAACATACATGTGTATGAAACAGTAGCATATTCTGGCTGTGAATATACACAAAAACTTTTTCTATATCACTATAATCTTATCACATGTTAAGTTTTTAAATTGTTTTGCTTTCAGAATAGAGATCTTGGTCATAACCCAACAGTCTTTCAATATCTGAATGCATATTTTATTTAAAAAAGTACATTTTATTTTAATATTTGCCCTAGGGATGTGAAGCTACCATTACATTCTTAATTTCAAATATAATTATGGGGTCATAGACATTGTAATAGACATTGATACTCTTATAGTAAGAGTTTTATTATATGATGTTCATCTTTTGTATGTATCTCTTCTATTTTTCAGCATACTGAATTATTAGTAAATATTCATAGGCTTTCTAGATTGATAGGGTCTACTAAATTAAAAATTGTTTTTTTTTCATGACTACATTCATCATGTGCCTTATACTCGCCCTGTAACTTTCTTACTACACATATCTGTATTAAAACAAGTGACTTCATTTAGAGACATTTGTAGAGAAATTAATTATATGCTTGTGTCATTTTAGGCTTGAACTTCTTAAATGAAATTTGCTGCTCACCACTTTAAATCATCTGAAAGATAATAATTCTTAAGAAAACATTGATGTTAAAAATAGATACCAAAATTAATTTGGGTGCTGAGAATCACCATGGTCTAAAATCTTAATCATCAGTAACTTTTAAGCATTTTTAAATCATGTTAATATTAAAAAGTTGTTGACTTTATTCAGTTAGACAGAATATTTGTCACCATTAGTTGAAGGATCAGTGGCTATACAGGCATTAGAATTCAAAGTAATAAGTGCTGAGTAAACTTTCCCCTTAGTTTTTAAAATAAAAACACTCTAAAGGGTTTTTGAATCCAGAAAGAGTTTAATTAGAATATATTCAAAATATAAATATGAAAAACCAAGTTAGTGTATCAAAAAGTAATAGACATACATTATTTCAGTAATCCTAAATGTTAGGAGAAATGATTTTAATTGTATGAACTTTGATTAAAATTAGGGCTTTATCAAAGATATGTCCTGAGGAAATCTTCGACACAGCTGGTAGCCTCATAAACAGTTTTATGTCTTCTAACTTTTCCAAACATACTCCAAGTTCTCTAGACCTTCTGGATTTTAAAAAACATTTTTGATTTTTGCCCTCAGTCTAAAATTAGTGAAATAGATAGGATTAATTGATGTTTTCATTTTTTTTAATTGAAGTATAGTTGTTTTACAATGTTGTGTCAGTTTCTTGTGTGTGACAAAGTAATTCTGCTTTATATATATAAGACAATGAAAGAGTTACATATATATGTAATATATTTCTCAGGTACTTTCCACTATAGATTTTTATAAAATACTGAATATAGTGTCCTGTGCTATATCGTAGGACCTTGTTGCTTATCTATTTTATATAAAATAGTGTATATCTGTTATTCCCCAAATCCTGATTTATGTCTCCCCCAACCTTTTCCCTTTTAGTAACCATAAGTTTGTTTTCTATGGTCTGTGAGTCTGTTTCTGCTTTTTAAATAAATTCATTAGTATCATTGTTTTTTAGATCTACATATAAGTGATATATCATAAGATATTTATCTTTCTGTCTGGCTTACTTCACTTAATATGATCTCTAAGTCCATCCATGTTCTACAGATGATATTATTTCATTCTTTTTGTGGTTGAATAATATTCCATTTTAAGGGCTTCCCTGGTGGCTCAGGGGTAAAGAATCTGCTAGCTAATTCTGGGTTTGATCCCTGGGTCAGGAGGAAGATCCCTTGGAGGAGGAAATGGAAACCCACTGCAGTGTTCTTGCCTGAAAAAATCCCATGGACAGAGGAGCCTGGTTGGCTACAGTCCATGGGGTCCCAAAGAGTCAGACACAACTTGGCGCTAAACAACAACAAATATTCCATTGTATATATGTACCACATCTTTATCCATTCCTCTGTTGATGGGCATCTAGGTTGCTTCCATGTCTTGGCTATTGTAATAGCGCTGTTATGTGCAACGGGTTTATGCATCTTTTCAAGTGAGTTTATTTCTGAATATATGCCAGGGCACTGAAATCATATAACCAGGCTCTCTATTTCTTTATGCTGCATCTCTCTTTATTCCCCCCAAATCTGTCACTGGTGCTGATTTTCAGTGATAACTCTCATGCATAATTTGTTCCCTGGTTTATCAAATTGTTTGAATTGTTATTTCCAAAACATTTTTGAGCATGCTTCATACCATGCATATAATTCCCTATGCACATTTTTATTATTTTGGAATCTATCTAATTTTTTGCTTTCCAAAAAGTAAATGTATGTTACACATTAGATCCTGTATGCTACAGTATTAGCTGTTTTTTCCCCAATTATAGAAAAAGTGAGCACATGTAATTGGAACTAAGTACTGAATACTTAATCTACATTAGTGTATTTCAGTCTTGGGTTAAATAAACCAAAATGATATAATCAATAGGTAAATATTTACTGCATGTCAGATATGTGAAATGAACCATATGAAATACAAAATCTCCCTTTCTTTTTTCTCTTTCTGCTACAATTTCACACAATTTTTATTCATATATATTCTAATTTTCCCTATAATTGAGTCTTTTCCCTTTATTTGTTTTCAAAAAAATATGAAAACTTTCTTTTGTTAGTGTACTCAGTCATTTAGTCTTGTCAGACTCTGCGACCCCAGTGACTTCTGCCATTTTAGAAGCAGGAATAATTTAAGATGAAGCCCGTAAACACAGGGGATTTGCTTCAGGCCATAAAATATTTCTTTTGTCACATATTCTTTTGTTGTGTATTCTTCATGGGCAGTGTTCAAGA
>NW_011494748.1:4156010-4221010 GCF_000754665.1 Bison bison bison | reverse complement strand
ATTTGAAGTATATGAATACAGATTTAAATATAATAAAACTGTATATCTTGATATTGTCTTTGCATTAATTATATACTCAGGATTTTTTTAATATTTGAGGTCGCTAGTGAAGCATATAAACACATATATAATTATTTGAGTTGTTCTCTATCAATTTACTATATTATTGACTTTTAATTTGTTATTTATGAATATTATTTATTGCTGTCTATTCTATCATGACAAAAACTAATCTAAGGGTGTTGTGAGAAAAGTTTGACTTCACAAAGCAATTGCATATTCGTCTAAGAAACAATTCCTAGTGGAAGCTCTCACACAGAGATAAAATGCTCGGTGTGAGAACTGGACCTCTCTGTATCCAAGTCTAGGTTAAAGGTATAAACTTCATACATTATATAACATCCTTGGCCTTGGCCTTTGGTTTTTCATCTGTGAAAATGGACAAGTAGTACCTAAAAATAATCACAATATTTTATTTGTAGAATTAAGTGCTCAGTTTATATGATGCATTGTATGTATTTTAAGTCTTGTTAAGAAAGAGACTGTGCTTAGGAGCAGAATTCAAGGTGTGGTTGGAGAGGACAGTGCAGTAATCCGAGGCTTAGGAGAAGCCGCACCGTCACATTTTGGTGCTCTATCTGACCTGTTTACTGGAGCATCCAGTACACTGATTCATCCAGAGGACACATAAATGTCTTGAAATCACAAAGATCAGAGAGCAAGGCAGAAAGGGTGAATAGTGCATCTGGAGCAGACTAATAGGTATCGTAAGTCACTGCATTTCAAGTTCAGTGAACACGAGCTTGGACCTATGTTATTTACAACCAGATCTTCACTGTCTGTCACTATGGCTGTTGCACTGTAATGTGTTCAATAAAGAGGTGAATGATTTATCTGACCAATTGTCACGTGTTGTAAGTGATAACACAAAAAAGATGATCACGATTCCAAGAAACATTTGTGGAAGGATATGGGATGGTTTTGCAATTGCAATCTTGTACTTTTAAATCAATCAGTGTAAATAGTTTCTTAGCAATACTCTAAGAAAGGTACCATTGATTAAAAAAAAAAGAAAGAAAATAATTTTCTATTTTTCTTCATTTGCTCATTTATTCAGCAAATAATCCTCATTACCTGCCATGTGGCAGGCACACTGTTTGTTGCTAAGAATTCAGAGATGAATTTTAACTGAAGGACATGAGACATTGTTGTTTTGTTTTTTAAAGACATATTAATGAGAAGCTTTTGAATAAAACTGATGATCAGATCAGATCAGTCGCTCAGTCGTGTCCGACTCTTTGCGACCCCATGAATCGCAGCACGCCAGGCCTCCCTGTCCATCACCAACTCCCGGAGTTCACTCAGACTCACGTCCATCGAGTCAGTGATGCCATCCAGCCATCTCATCCTCTGTCGTCCCCTTCTCCTCCTGCCCCCAATCCCTTCCAGCATCAGAGTCTTTTCCAATGAGTCAACTCTTCACATGAGGTGACCAAAGTACTGGAGTTTCAGCTTTAGCATCTTTCCTTCCAAAGAAATCCCAGGGCTGATCTCCTTTAGAATGGACTGGTTGGATCTCCTTGCAGTCCAAGGGACTCTGAAGAGTCTTCTCCAACACTGCAGTTCAAAAGCATCAATTCTTTGGTGCTCTGCCTTCTTCACAGTCCAACTCTCACATCCATACATGACCACAGGAAAAACCATAGCCTGATGATACTGAGTCACAAAACTATACATGCTGCTAAGTTGCTTCAGTCGTGTCTGACTCTGTGCAGCCCCAGAGACGGCAGCCCACCAGGCTCTCCAGTCCCCAGGATTCTCTAGGCAAGAATACTGGAGTGGGTTGCCATTTCCTTCTCCAATGCATGAAAGGGAAAAGTGAAAGTGAAGTCGCTCAGTCATGTCCAACTCTTAGTGACCCCATGAACTGTAGCCTACCAGGCTCCTCCGTCCATGGGATTTTCCAGGCAAGAGTACTGGAGTGGGTTGCCATTGCCTTCTCCAAAACTATACATAGTAGTTATTAAAAAATGTCATACTTCTTGTTTGCCTAAATTAAAAATGCTATTAAAAAATGGCTTTATGTCTTACGGCTTTGTTTTTTCTTTCCATTTTATTGGCCATGATGATTACCCAGGAGGGTTTTCATTCTACCTCCCCTACAGTCATGCAATAGGTATAGTTTTAAATCTGTAACTAGACTGAGGATAGTAATAGACACGGATGTGCATTGCTTTTACTGGTAACTATGAGAGAATCCCAGGGACAGAGGAGCCTATTGGGCTGCTGTCTATGGGGTTGCACAGCAGCAGCAGCGGCAGCACAAAACTCTAGGGAACAGATACATTGTAAGTGACTATTGTGTTAAAGGATATTGTCATGTTCTCTCTCACGACAAGGGAGAAGATATGGCACTTCTTGGGGATCTTTAACAGAAATAGTCCATTTAAACCTAGATCTAAGGATGGAATGCATTTCTGAGTTTTGGTATTATTTATAGACAGGACGGAAAATTAGACATGACTTGCATAATAAATTAAGTCTTACAGTCAATGAAGAGATTTTTGGAGAGAAATCAGTATTTTCTCACCTTATGTTGTCTAAAATAAAATCCAAATCCAGGCAGGTAGGCAATTTAAGGATAGTGTAAGTCTTTACCTTGTAAGATTTAAATTGGGCACTGTATGCATCACTTAGAAAACTATAACAGAGGTATCTGCTCAGGAATTTTGGTTCCCTTGTCTACTGAGATAGAAATCAGGAAGTTATGTCTCTGTACCTGGAAAGAAAAACATTATGTGCATCAGGTTTTCTTTTCTTTTTTTTTTTTTTTCTGTAGTTTTCCTTTAAACTGCCTATTATTTGTTCTTGAAGTTTTTTTTTCCATTTGTTTTGTTTTAATCTAAGTATTATGAATTTTCATCTCATAACATCTTTGCTGCTGCTGCTGCTGCTAAGTCCCTTCAGTCATGTCCGACTCTGTACGACCCCATGGACTGCAGCCTACCAGGCTCCTCTGTCCATGGGATTTTCCAGGCAAGAGTACTGGAGTGGGTCGCCATTGCCTTCTCTGCATAGCATCTTTACTAGATCCAAATTAAAGACAACACAACATTGGACTATAAATCTATAAAAGACTCCAACTCCTGCTGGGATGCAGCTGATTCCAGTGTCTCCTTCAAACATTACTCAGGGACCAGTGGGCAATAGGATTACATTTTTCTTCCATCGCTTTTGAGTTTCTAATGATGAGCCTAAGTCATTCCAGCCCCAACTTGGTCATAGTCCATGCTGTATCCCAAATTAAATGCAATATTCAAGTTTAGGCAGCAGGTGGAAGGAGAGAGAAGTCTACTCCAGTAATATTGGAGAAAAATCTCCCTCTTTTTTTTTTTAACCATTAATTCATATTTCTCCAAAGCCTCCAATCTTTTACTTCATATAAAAATATATATTTGATTCCATTGTTGTCTTTTTTATTCTAAACATCTTCATTGGCTTGGAATAATATATGCTAATATGTTTTGCAAATTTAATACACTTCTTGCAAAGAACAAAGTTAATCCAGATCTTAAATAGTCATTATGCATGTTTTCTTTAATTGATATTTGCCATAATTTACCTTCTTATTGAAGGTATTGTCTAGTTTATTTGTATAATTTAATATTAAAGTGAGCCATGCCAGTTTTTAAAAAATCAGAGTCATTAAGAGAAATTAAGTCAGATGTAGACAAAAGTTTAAGAGCCAATAGAAAGTCATTCCAGGAAACCATAAAGATACTTCCTTGAGTAACTGATAGTATCACCCAATGAAGCAATATTTCTTTGTTTAAAATAGTGTTAGCTAGTTAATTCCTTGCACCAGATTGCAAAGCATTCTAAAGTGAAATTTCTATTGAACCTTATATATCAGGACTTTTGTAAAATAAAATTGTCAGTGAAGTTCATTATCTACAATATTAACATCATAAATTGTGCACTTAATACATATGAAAATGGGACTTCCTGGTAGCTCAGATGGTAAAGAAGCTGCCTGCAATGCAGGAGACATGTGTTTGATCACTGGGTCAGGAAGATCCCCTTGAGAAGCGAATGGCTACCTACTCCAGTATTCTTGCCTGGAGAATCCCAAGGACAGAGGACCTGGAGGGCTACATTCCATGGGTTCGCAGAGTCAGGCTCAACTGAGCGACTAACACACACTCACACGCATGAAAATATTTATGGAGAAATAATGTTCAGAACATTATTTCTTCCTACTTCATGAAAAAGTGCTATGAAATATAATAATTTGTATTTCAGTTTAGCAAAACTTAAAGAAGATGTATTAATAGAACATGTATATGTATAAGGAGGAAGTTTATGAGGTTAATAGATAACTGCCATGTAGATGTTTATTTATGTTGATGATTAATCAATTACTTGAAAAGTACCTCTAATTTTAGTTTAGGAAATATTGTAGAACTTGTTTATTTAGTTTGCTACATATGATACATTTTATGGTAGAACAAATGCCCTAATTTGTGTGAGTAACATAAATTAAAAAAATGAAAACCAACAAGTTGCCATAATGTCCATTGTGCTATAAGTTTTCAAAAAGATTTTTATTTTAGCATAAGAATTATGATGTTACACAGAATGAAAACACCAGAAAAATCTGTATTTTTTGATGTGTAGTATCAGTTCCATTTATTAATGATAGTTATGGTGATATATGTTTCCATGATAAGCCACATATACTATCTGTCCTAAGAATGACATGACCAAAGGCATTTGTAATTATATTTACTTCTGAAAGATTATGGTTTATAGTTAAAACAAAAGAGGCATCCTGTCATTTTCTAAACCTGTTAAATGTGACAGAATCTATTTTTCTGCCAACTTGTGAGGACCAGGCAGTGAGCAAATTTGCTGTGGTCAGCTAAGTGTAACCACTGAGCAGGAAAGTGAATTTAATAATGCATTATTGTTCTTCACTGAAGGTGAACTGTTACAGTGCCTTTGTTATAACCGACTCTGCCTCTGCTTAGGTTTCCAGATGCTGTGCAGATTACCTGATTAAAATCTCTAATGCATGATAAGATGTGCCAGGTATACTTTTATATTAACATAAAGGCATCCATTTTAAGGCCATAATACTGAATCTAATTGGAAATATTTTCCTATTATATTGTTTTGTGAGTTCCTGTTACTAATAAGCATTAGCCATATAATATAGAATAAGTGACAGGAAAGTAGGACTTCATAAAGTGTATCTTATAGGATTGGTGATTTATTGACACTGCAAAGAAAATTATAAGATTTGATAATATACTAATGTTGTTTTAAATCAACTTTATTTTATTTTATATATTTTAAAACAAACTAAAAAATAGAAGACTCTTGAAAATAGATTCAGTTCTCCTTTAACTACATTTTTAATGCTTTTTCTTTTCCAGTTTTAACTTATTTTGATGCTTTCTTTTTAAATGCACTGCTTAACTGTGGAACTTTCATAACATTTTAGCTCTTGTGGAGTTGAAAAATGCATGGTAGAAAATTAAAGCTTGCTGTAATTTTTCTATTTTGCCCAAGTTTAATTCATTAAAAAATAAAATATGTGTTAGATCATATTTTTAAATAAGTAGAAAGAGATATGTTTTATTTAGGAAATCAAACTATAAGGAATATGTGCATATAGAACTTTTATCATTGTAAATTCCTATATTGATAGAGGTTCCTGTCATTATGATTTTTGTAGAGTTCATGAAAATATTGCAAGTTGTAGGTTCCTGTTAGCTAAACATGTTATAGACTCATCATTGAGAATCAAATAGTTAATTTGGAAGTGATTTCTCAGAGATTTTGCTTTTTTCCAGTTAGTCTTTTGAATGTTTCTTGTAATTCATAGCTGAAAGGGTGTACAAAATCTAATCTCTTGTGTGGCTGCTGAACTTTATGGAAGAGAGGCTAAGAAAAGCATTTTTCTGAATATCAGGAGCACCCATCAATGAATATCACTATGGGCCATAGAACATGCAAGTTCAAAAGACAGGAGGAAACCAGGTCATGACTAAAAAAATGATAACTGACCCAGGGTGAAAATATTTCTACTGAACAGTGATGAGAAAATGATTTCCACCATTATTTCCTCTTAACAAATAGAATTCTGTGAATATAGTAGAACCATAACAATTATTTATATTTGCACTCTGATGCATAGAATTTAAATATTTTCATTGTGTTCATAATTAAAAAATAAAATAGAATCAACTGTACAGTACTGAGGAAAGAGAAATGAATTATAGTGTGTTGGTAAATATATATATCTAATTATTTCCTAAAGAAATTTAAACTTTTTTAATTACACTGCTAACAAAGTTTTTTCCTCCTTTTATTTTATTAAAAATTTTTGTTACATGTTTCAGATGTGTAGCTTTATAATTCAACATCTGTATACACTACAAAGTGATCACCAACACAAGTCTAGCTATTATCCATTACTGTACAGTTGACTTCTTCACCATTTTGCCAACTCCCAACCCCCTTCCCCACTGGGAACCACTGATCTGTTCTGTTCTCTCCATCTCTTCATTTTTTGTTTCATTTTGTTTATTGTTTTTTTTTTATTAGTACTAGTATTTTTAGATTCCACATATGAATGAGATCATAAGGTATTTGTTTTTCTTTGTCTGACTTACTTCACTTAGCATCATAACTTGTATGTCCATCAATGTTATTGCAAATGGCTAAGCAGTGTTTCAGTTTGTGGCTGAGTAATATTCTGTTGTACATATATACCACACCGTCTTTATCAATTCATCTATTGAGACACAATCGGATTGTTTCCAATTAACTGAAATCTTGTACATGATGCTTCAAAAAACATAGGGGTGTACATATCTGTTTAAATTACTGTGTTCCCATTCTTTGGATAAATATTCAAAAGTGGAATAGCTGTGCTGTAGTTTTTTTCTTGATTTTTTGAGGAACCTCCATACTATTTTACACAGTGGCTGCATCAATTTACAGTCCCACCAACAGTGTATGAGGGTCCCCTTTTTTCCACATCTTGTCCAACACTACTCTTTTGACAAGGTTAGATTTGTAGTAGTTTGATATCAGGGACCATGAAATCTCTAACTCTGTTCTTTTTCCTTAGTATTGTTTTGGCTATTCACAGTCTTTGTTCAATCAGTCAGTTCAGTCACTCAGATATGTCTGACTTTTTGCGATTGCATGGACTGCAGCATGCCAGGCTTCCCTGTCCATCACCAACTCCAGGAGCTTGCTCAAACTCATGTCCATCGAGTAAGTGATGCCATCCAACCATCTCATCCTCTGTTGCCCCTTCTCCTCCTGCTTTCCATCTTTCCCAGCAGCAGGGTCTTTTTCAATGAGTCAGGTCTTTGCATCAGGTGGCCAAAGTATTGGAGTTTCAGCTTCATCATCAGTTCTTCCAATGAATATTCAGGACTGATTTCCTTTAGAATTGACTGAGCTGATATCCCTACAGTCCAAGGGACTCTCAAGAGTCTTCTCCAGCACCACAGTTCAAAAGCATCAATTCTTCAGTGCTCAGCTTTCTTTATAGTCCAACTCTCACATCCATACATGACTACTGGAGAAACCGTAGCTTTGACTAGATGGACCTAGAATTATGCTTTCCAGTTGTTTAAAATATGCCATTGGTATTTTGATAGGGATTATATCAAATCTGTAGATTGCTTTGGATTGTATGGACACTTTAACAGTATTCATTATCCCAATCCATGAACATGAAATGTCTTTCCACTTTTTTTATATCTTCTCAAATTTCTTCCATCCTTGCCTTAGCATTTCAGTGTTAAAGTCTTTCACCTCCTAGTTGGTCCCTCCTTTAAAAAGGATAGGAAAGAGTAAACAAAATTGAAACGCCAAAAAAAAAAGTTTAACTCAATGCTAAATTCTTGATTTAAAACAAAATAAAAGTAGACTTGTGTAGTCATGGAAGGTGCCTAATATTTGAAACTTCAGTTATACCTAGAGATTATTTTTTAACTAAATATGTGACATAACTTGCTGTTTTGAAAAATCTGCAGATACTACCACAGGTGGACATGCACTGCATCTCTGGAGAAATTTGTGTGAAAGTTTGCTTATTATTTCAGACTACTGGTTTTACTAACACTTGAGGATACGTGTTTGCCACAGATCTGGCGTTAAAGTACATGATCCCAGTTCTTCAGGACCTATTTTCATGGGTCTAGCTTTCTTGTTAGATTTTTAGAGGCCTCATTCACTCTTTTTATTGGATATTAGAGTCTTCTTTAGCTTACTACAAAGTGTATGACTGGCTTTATGGCCTCATGGAATTAATTACTTGTTTCTTATTATTGATAATGACATCAGAGGAGTAAAAAAGCACTAGTGAGAAATGCATTAACTCTATACCATTCAAACTAAATACGACCATTCTATTAGTAAACTCAAATGGTAAATATAGTCCAAATTACTACAGGAATTACATGATTCTGTGTAAATGTAGTGTCAGTAGTTCCCCCCTAAGTTCACAATCTAAGTTCACAATCTCTTAGCTGTGTTCTCTGTAATCCCTTGCTCAGAATTCTAATATAGGTAGGGAAGATCGTACAAGGTCTCTTTTGTCACTTCTGTTTCTTCAAATACTGCAGACAAAATCGGCTTTGCATAAAGTAACTCTCCTCGGAGGAAAACAAGCAGAACAACAACACGAACAAAACTCATAGAACTACACTTATCTCCTTCTGAATAAAATGATGAAATTGAAGATGACTTCAGATATTTAATCTTATAAATTCAAATAATAAGATTTTTAACATTAGTATTACTTTAATTCTTCTATACTGTAGCCTGGGCTTTCCTGGTGGTTCAGTGGTAAAGAACCCGCCTGCCAATCCAGGAGATGTGGATTCAATCTCTGGGTCAAGAAGATCTCCTGGAGAAGGAAATGGCAACCCACTCCAGTATTCTTGCCTGGGAAATCCCATGGACAGAGAAGCCTGGAGATCTACAGTCCATGGGGTTGCGAAAGAGTCCAACACAACTAAGCAGCTGAACAAAAACAATACTCTAGTTTTGAGAAACAATCAGTGCGGAATATCTAAAAGCAGTGACCTGGGGTGGGGCATCTAAATTTAAAGGTCAAGAAACAATAGTGTAATGTGATATCCAGTTTATGAGTGGTTATGTTTACAGGTCTAGAGACGTTGGAAAGAGTTCACTGAAAATTCAGAAACTGGCACTTTCAACACACAAAGTGAGTTCATTTTGTGTGGGTTATATTTAAACTCATAAGGAAAATCACAGTATCACTCATGTATTTATGATTTCAGTAGGAAAAACCTGATGGAAAAAATACATGTATATACAAACATATGTATTTTTCTACATATTTCTAGAAAATAACATATATGTATTGAGGACCTACTGTGCACCAGGTGCCATATGAAATACTGGAGATACAAAGAGGAACAGAGCCAGTTAGGGGCCACAGTTTCTAATAAGAAAATCAAACATGAGATAAAATTATTGTTGTTCCGTCCCTAAGTCATGTCCAACTCTTTGCAACCCCATGAACTGGAGCACACCAGGCTTCCCTGTCATTCACTATCTCCCAGAGTCGCTCAAATTCATGTCCATTGAGTCGGTTGTTGTTGTTGTGAAAGTTGCTCAGTCGTGTCCAATTCTTTGCAAACCCATGGACTAGTCCTCCATTCTCCATGCCAGAATACTGGAGTGGGTAGCCTTTCTCTTCTCCAGTGGATCTTCCCGACCCAGGAATCAAACCAGGGTCTCCTGCATTGCAGGTGGATTCTTTACCAACTGAGCTAACCTTTTCGTCCTCTGCTGCTCAGTTCTCCTTTTGCCTTCAATCTTTCCCAGCATCAGGGTTTTTTCAAATGAGTCAGTGCTTCGCATCAGGTGGCCAAACTGTTGAACCTTCAGCTTTAGCATCAGTTCTTTCAAATGAATATTCAGAGATGATTTCCTTTAGGAACGACTGTTTTGATCTCCTTGCAATCCAGTGAACTCTCAAAGGTCTTCTCCAGCACCACAATTCAAAAGCATCAACTGTTTCCCACTCAGCCTTTTTTTATGGTAAAACTCTCATATTTGTTCATGACTACTGGAAAAACTGATTATATATTCTTGACTATATAGACCTTTCTTGGCAAAGTGATGTTTCTGCTGTTCAATACACTGTCTAGGTTTGTCACAGCTTTCCTTCCAAGGAGTAAGCACCTTTTATTTTATGGCTACAGTCACCATCTGCAGTGATTTTAGAGCCCAAGAACATAAAATCTGTCACTCCTTCCAATTTTTCCTCTTCTATTTGCCTTAAAGTGATGGGACCACTGCCATGATCTTAGTTTTTTGAATGTTGAGTTTCAAGTCAGTTTTTTCACTCTCCTCTTTCACCCTCATGAAGAGGCTCTTTAGATTTTCTTCACTTTCTGCCATTAGAGAGATATAATCTACGTATCTGAAGTTGTTGATATTTCTCCCAGGAATCTTGATTCCAGCTTATGATTCATACAGCCCAGAATCTCATATGATGTACTCTGCATAAAAATTAAATAAGCAGGGTGACAATATACAGCCTTTTTGTACTCCTTTCCCAATTTTGAATCAGTCAGTTGTTCTATGTCTGGTTCTAATTGTTGCTTCTTGACCCATATACAAGTTTCTCAGGAGACAGATAAGGTGGTCTGGTACTTCCATTTCCTTAAGAATTTTTCACAGTTTGTTGTGATCCACACAGTCAAAGGCTTTAGCATAGTTAATAAAGAAGAAGAAAAAAAATTTTTTTTGGAATCCCCTTGCTTTTCCATAATGCAGTGGATGTTGGCAATTTGATCTCTTTCCTCTGCTTTTCTAAATCCAGCTTGTACATCTAGAAGTTCTTGGTTCATGTACTGCTGAAACCTAGCTTGCAGGATTTTGAGCATAACTTTGCAAGCATGTGAAATGAGCGCAATTGTATAGTAGTTTGAACATTCTTTGGCATTGCCCTTCTTTGAGATAGAAATGAAAACTGAGTTTTCCAATCTATGGCCACTAGTGAGTTTTCCAATTTTCTAACGTATTGAGAGTAGCACTTTAACAGCATCATCTTTTAGGATTTTAAATAGCTCAGCTAAAATTCTGTCACCTCCACTATCTTTGTTCATAGGAATGCATCCTAAGGCCCACTTGACCTAACACTCTAGGATATCCACCTATAGGTGAGTGAACATACCATTGTGGATATCCAGGTCATTGAAGCCTTTTTTATATAGTTCCTGTGTATTTTTGCCACTTCTTCTTAATCTCTTCTGCTTCTGTTAGGTTCTTAATGTTTCTGTCCTTTATCATGCCCATCCTTGCATGGAATGTTCCTTTGATATCTCCAAAATTGCAGTGTTATTAATCCAGCAACTGCAATATATCCAAGGTAGCATTGAAGAAGGAATGATTAAGTATGAAGGAGCCATTGAAGACTCTGTTGCATTTCTCCATAGAAGTGAACATTCCTGAATTTTTTTTTTCTCCTTCCTTCTCCTCCCCCCTCCCCCCCACCTTTTTTTTAAAACAAGGGCTATTCCTTGAAGCCTGAATACCAAGGGCCTAGCCCCTGGGGGCTCAGTGCTGAAGAAGATTTTTAAAAATCCTTTGTGAATATAAAGTTTATCTTCTCATCAGAGATCAACTATAAACAAGGAAACAATTACTAGGGAAGCCAACATCTAAAGGAATATCAGATGGTACTTTGTACTATGAGAAGTACAAAATGGGGTGGTGTGATAAGGACTAGGTAGGGTATTATGAGAAAATTGACCCAAGAAGTTTCTCTGGGGTCTTGAATGACAAGTACTTGAACTAAGGTCTGAATGACAAGACAAGGCCTGGCAGCCATTGGAGATGGCTGGGGAATCATTTTAGGCAAAGGGACTAACAAGTCAATGGCCCTGAGAGAAGGAGCCTGACATGAAACCTGGTGGCTGGCTCATAAAGATTAAGGTGCACAACATATTAAGAAGTCAGGAAGGTGGGAAAGGACCAGATTATTTATAGTCTGTGAAAAGAAGTTTGGATTTTATAAGCATCCATTGTTTTGAAGCCAACTCATTGCAAACGCCCCTGTTGCTGGGAAAGATTGAGAGCATGAGGAGAAGGGGTGACAGAGGATGAGATGGTTGGATGGCATCACCGACTCAATGGACATGAGTTTGAGCAAACTCTGGGAGATAGTAAAGGACAGGGAAGCCTGGCATGCTGCAGTCCATGGGGTCACAAAGAGTTGGACACAACTTAGCAACTGAATGAAAACATAGCATCTATAAAGGATTTTAAGTACGGGAATGACACAATTTATGTGGCTTTTGTATTGCAAATATATAATATATAATGGGATAAGGAGCTAAAATTTAAGAAGCAGCTATTAAGTGGCTATTAAAGAGTGTAGGTGAGAAATGTTGGTGACTTTGACTAAGGTGTTGGCAACTAAAATGGAGAGAAATTGATTGCTTGGAGTGGTGCTGAGTGAAATTGCTAATAGGTTTCATGATGGAAAGGATGATAGGAAAAGAGAAATCAGTGTATCTCTTACATTGAGGTGTGAGCCTTTTGTGAAGTCAGGGTTTCCACTTTTAGCTCATCATGTAGTGGAGTGGCTATACAGACAAAACTCTCAAAGTATTAGTAGAATGATTGCATTCCATCATGCTTAAGCTTGATTTGAGGAATGAAGTTTGCCACAGAATTACAACAAACATAAAAAATACTTATATTTATTATGGCTTGGTAGAAAATGCAGTCAAGGAACAATTGTTGAGAAATGTCTGTCATTTCCCATATGCTGTTTCCCAGAGCACACTGCCTGTCAATAATCTTCTAAGTATTTTCCATTAAGCCTTAGGGTTTTGAGAGGAGAGGATGTCTCAGGAATGGAGTGAGATGAGATCACAGCATTCCATGGACTAATCCTTTAACCAAAGTAGCTCTATCTCTAACTTAAGGGATAAAATCTCCCTTGAAAAAGGTTTCTCCTGCTTAAAATATATATTTTTAATATGCTTGCTAATTTTAAAATGTATTTGAATTAGACTATCACACTTTTTTAAAGAAATGTTAAGGGCAGGTACAGCTATATTTGTTAGGTTTTTACTAGAATAAAGTTTACGAGGATCAAATCAATACATTCTTCTCAATCATTTACTTTTAAAATGAGAGTAAATATAATTCTTTATCAAATAAAACAAATACAGGCATTAATCACTCAAAGAAAAAAATAATGCCATGTATAGCCATTTTCACCCCTAATTTTGGTGCAGAATTTTCACTCATTATTTTCCAAGAAGCAAACAAACAAACAAAACTATGCAACAAACTATAATGTGTACATTTAAATGCATATGTTCCCTTTAATTTAGTCAACTTGGGAGAAAATGTTAAACCATTGTTCAAGACACTTTTAAAGACATCTTTAAATATCTTTTTGAATCTTCAAAATGTGTATAAAAATATTTTCATTTGGCATGCATTTTATTAAGGTTTATATATTTTGGAAAGTTATCAAAAATGAAAGATTGGTGACTCTGATTTTTATAAAATAAATAAAGTTCATGAACAAACAAAAATATTTAAGTGTTCATTGCAATATTTTAATGCAAAGTATCTTCACTATCAAAGTCCTGATTTGGGGAAAATAATATTCATCTAAATTGATTTCAGCCTTTTGTAATCCACAGAATCTGTTAAGGAATTTACCATGTCTATAAAATAAAGAAAATTCACTGTTGCTCTCTATATCAAATTTACAGAGACCGATGATTCATGACCAAAATTTGATAATCGCTTTCACTACATTAGACTTTAATGTACAGTAATACATTTCACTACATGAGACATCCCTGGTGGCTCAGACCGTAAAGCGTCTGCTTGCAATGCAGGAGACCCGGGTTTGACCCCTGGGTTGGGAAGATACCCTGGAGAAGGAAATGGCAACTCACTCCACTACTTTTGCCTGGAAAATCCCATGGACAGAGGAGCCTGGTAGCTATAGTCCATGGGGTTGCAAAGAGCCGGACATGACTGAGCGACTTCACTTCACTTTCACTGCATTATTATTGATTACTTAGTTAATAAACGGAGAAGGCAATGGCACCCCACTCCAGTACTCTTGCTTGGAAAATCCCATGGATGGAGGAGCCTGGTAGGCTTCAGTCCATGGGGTCGCTAGGAGTCGGATACGACTGAGCGACTTCACTTTATTTTTTCACTTTCATGCATTGGAGAAGGAAATGGCAACCCACTCTAGTGTTCTTGCCTGGAGAATCCCAGGGACAGGGGAGTCTGGTGGGCTGCTGTCTATGGGGTCGCACAGAATCGTACACGACTGAAGCGACTTAGCAGTAGCAGTAGTTAATAAAAATTCTCCAAATCATAATAAAAAAAATCTTAGTAATACATTATTAGTAAGTTTTCAAATATGCTACAAACCCTCTGGGAGTTTTAATTTTATAAAGAAAATTTATACATTAGATGCACACTATTATGTCTATGACATCTAAAAATATAATCAATTTCTAGAAGAAAATGTCTTTGTTTTCTTTTACCAAATT
This sequence comes from Bison bison bison, assembly GCF_000754665.1. Taxonomy (NCBI): domain Eukaryota; kingdom Metazoa; phylum Chordata; class Mammalia; order Artiodactyla; family Bovidae; genus Bison; species Bison bison. The sequence continues at coordinate 4,206,407 of NW_011494748.1, read as the reverse complement.
TTAAATCAGTATTTTATGTTATACAATATTATGACATAACAAGATAGTTATACAAATATAAGCTCAGTTTTCTAAAGATAATTTTTCTACATAATGAAGTTAGCTTAATTAATGTTTTATACTTACTGCAAAGATTTTACAGATGCTCCAATATGTTAAGTATTGTTCTGGGTTAAGAAGTCAAAGTTTTCCTCTCCCTTTTCTTTTAATTTGTTGTTCTCACCTTTTTTAGAGGAAAATAAAATTTTCTATAATGTATCCAGATAATTTATTTAAAATTGCAGCAGTATTATTTGTATTGGAAAACTCATAGACAGAAGCAAACTAAAGGCACAGTTTCATTTTAGTGGATTTAGTCATAAATTTAAAGTTTTTCCTTTCAAATAGTATATATACACTATTAAAAATATGAGCTATAACTTTAGTATTTTCATATTATTATCTGACAATGGAATTCACAGTTTTTAATCATCATAAATATTACTTCATCTTCATCATCATTTGCTTCTTTCAGAAGATTTTTTTTTTCTAATCTAAGATTTAGGATATATTATTTTAAAATCTAGATGCTGTTTTTTTCTTTCTTTTCAGTCCACGTAGCTGCAATTCCTGACTTTGAAAACTATCAAGCTATCATTTACTCTTTAGAAGCTAAAAGATCTGGTGCTGACATTTTTGTTAATTGTAAAACTTCAATATAATTCAAGATTTTTTTTCCTTTTCTTTATGATTTTTGTTGATGTTATTAAGGTAATAAATATTACTCAATGATTCCAAACCTCAACAGAGTGAGCACAGTTAAAATATCAAGGATAATTGGACCTTAACAAGTATTTCTTAAAAGGTTCATGTCCTTTTTTGTAGTTATTGATATTTGTATTCTTCATTCAATTTATGTGCTTCATGTTTAGTATACCTTCAGTCTATCAAGAAAGTAAACAATAATAAAAATGTAAGTCCACATAAAAAATGTTGCTTGCACTAAGAGAACATTTCAAAGATTTTTTTTTATCAGTTGTTTATTCCCCTGTCAGATGCTGAAATCTTTCACTATCCTCATATTCACAGAAATGCAGTCCACTGATCCTGTCTTCTTGTAGCTAAGCTGTGAAGAAGTCAAAATTTCATTTTGTAAAGGCAGTTATCATGAAGAGTGCTGCAGGCCTAGGTTATTGGTCCTTATTGAACAGACCCAAAGATAAGATGTCTAATTTCCTGACCAAGCTTCTAGTGTGTTTATGTGAGTCTCTCTCTCTGAGCCACTGGGGGTGGAGTGGGGAGAGAGAGCGAGAAGGGGTTCTTATACAAAATGTTGACAACGTGTTGAAAAAGTCCTTCAACTAATTTTAATGAGATTATTTAAAGTGGCATATTTGAATTTAACGTAATCTTGAAATAACTATGGTCAAGATTTTTTAAACTGAAGTATAGTTGATTTACAATGTTTAAGGTGTATAGCAAAGTGATTCAATTATACATATATATATTCTTTTTCAGATTCTTTTCCATTATAGGTTATTATAAAATATTGAATATAGTTTCCTGTGCTATACAGCAGGCCTATTTTATCTATTTTTTATATGGTAGTATATATCTGCTCATCCCCAATCTTGAAGGTTTTATAATGATTTCAATATTATACAGCTTAAGCCTAATTTAAAGCATTGAGAAAAACAGGCAAATAAGTAACGGTCAAGCTTCGTGTTTCCTCTCGACTTTGTTTTACTATGTTAATGTCTTTTGCTTTTCCCATGATAATTTTTAGATTTGAAATAAAATATGAAACTTTCATTTACTCCTTTGGATGCTAATCTCCAAATAGACTGATGAGGGAAATACAAGAAAAATTGTCTGATGGCAGTTAACAGAAAAGTCAGGTGAAAAAAAAAAAAAAAAATCTTATGAAGTACTCTTTGAAGAGCTTTCTGTAACTCAGAGTTTCCATTATATTCTCCTAAACATTAAAAACAATGCTATTGTATTTTTATGTTTTTCCAAAAAAGTATTTTAAACAACTTTTGAATGATTTGCTTTAAAAACAGTGGTTTCCTGATTGAAGTAGGTAATTATAAATACATTGTTTCTAATAGGGTGAAAATGTCTCCCAATGTTTCTTAGATTCACTTATCACTAATTTTTCTAAATATGATATATAAGATACATAGGAAAATTCACTATAGTTTTGAAATTAGGCAGGACCTTGCTGCTGCTGCTGCTGCTAAGTCTTTTCAGTCATGTCCGACCCTGCGACTCCATAGACGGCAGCCCACCAGGCTCCTCCATCTCTGGGATTCTCCAGGCAAGAATACCGGAGTGGATGCCATTTCCTTCTCCAGGCAGGACCATATCAACTTGTTAACCTGAAAATTCCATTTCACACATAAAAATAAAATTAAGAGAGAACTATATTCATATACAGCCTGCTATCATCACATATATTTGAATTATTTTAAGACACTAAAGCAAATACAAAGCAGAAGATATAATTAGTGCTGTTGTCATGGATTATTAAGACAAAAGCATTTTTTCCTGAAGCTATTATTATCCTCATGATTCAATCAATAACGGGAAAGAAAGGGATGTCAGTGGGTATTTACTAAATGCTTACTGTATACCAGAAATCTTTAAGCATACAAACACTCTAGAGCTTTTCTTTTCTTTTTCAGCTTTTCCAAAAATTTCTTCTTTCATCAATAGTGTAAGCTTTTCATAATTAGTTACTATGAAAGATAGACTTTTTTTTTTTTTTAATTTTGGTACATCTTTTCCAATTACATTATGTTGGTGTTGGAGTCACACTTCTAGATTGCTTTGGTAGAACAGTATAATATGTAATAATAAATGTTAGAAAGTGGGGTTTGAATGTTTGAAAAAGTTTGAAAAACTGATTTAAAAGTTCATAATTTTTTAAATGTTTTTCATCTCCCCTCAGTAGTTCTAAAGTTAAAACCAATTCTTAAATAGAAAGGCAATATTGCTTTTCCACAAACTCTCTTGTAGGTTTCAATTTTAATGTCATAATTTAATAATGCAATATATTTGAAAACCCCAAAGAACTGTTTCCAGATAAATTGTCTTTTAAAAATGGTAGAAAATATAAAGGCTTAACAATTGACAATGTTCAACCAAAGATTTTATCATGGTTTGACTATCATAGATCTTAGAAGTGATGCATGAATACGATTAGCTTAGTTTTTGCTTTCTGCATGAAAGTATAAAATTATCCTTCCAATAATAGCAAGAGTGTATTAAGTACCTGCTGCTGCTAAGTTGCTTCAGTCATGTCCGACTCTATGCGACCCCATAGATGGCAGCCCACCAGACTCCCCCGTCCCTGGGATTCTCCAGGCAAGAACACTGGAATGGGTTGCCATTTCCTTCTCCAATGCATGAAAGTGAAAAGTGAAAGTGAAGTTGCTCAGTCGTGTCTGACTCTTAGCGACCCCATGGAGTGCAGCCCACCGGGCTCCTCCATCCATGAAATTTTCCAGGTAAGAGTATTGGAGTGGGGTGCCATTGCCTTCTCCAATGTTAAGTACCTACTCTGTGTCAAACACAGTCTGCATTTATATTAATGTGATTCTTCCTCAAACTAATTATATAAAAATGGATTCTTACATTTATTTTAAGAGACCTAAAAGCTCAATATCATTGAACAGGCATTTGAAAGAGGTCTTTAAGTCATGAACCTGTGTTTTTCATTTTACCAACATATTTTGAGTACAACACTTGTGAGAACAGATAAACACACAAAATTACAACATTTATAACAACTATTTAAAACAATTGGACATGCAACTCATATTTCGCTATAACATTAGCTTCATGTAGCTATCTCAAGGGCTAATTTTTTTTATCCATTCCTTTCTTCTTGTATTTTGATAATTCAGGAGTTAACAGGCCAAGTCTTATTTCTGCGTTATTTTTAAAAAGAAACACTGATGATCTCATAATGCAAATACATTTGTTAAACAGAGTTTCACTTTGTTTATCTCCTATGAGATATAGTGTTTCAGAAAACATTTTAGAGGTCTTCATCCATAGCTTTATAACTCAGTGGTTTGCCATTTGAGTTTTTCTTCAATTTCCATATGTTTATGCAAGGACAAACATATCTTTTTTGTTTATACAGATTGCAAACCCCTCTGTAGATCTTTCTCATTAGGAGCATGTGAGCACAGTGTATTTGAAGTTCAGTTGTATTCTGAAATAATTGGAGTAAACTCAGCAATGTTTATTATACATGGGTAGTAAATATGACTCATTTAATAAACCAAAAAATCCAAATAAAACCTATTCTTTGTTAAACTATATAACTCTTTTTGAAAGCTAGAGAGAAGCACTCCTCTCTCAATAAAGAGATGTCTAAATGTTCATATCTGCAGGATATCTGTTATTTATTTTCTAACAAAAGGAAGATATCTACTTAAACTATAAAACATACCAACACAGAATTATCTTATTATTGCTAAATGTATTTTTTCTCACTTTAAGCTTTCTAATATCTCCTTCTGTCCTCCATTCCTCATGATGATTGTAAGAAGGGAAGAAAAAAAAAAAAAAAACCTGACAATGATAGTCTCAAGTCAACCTAGAAATTATCTTTAGAAATTCTTTAAAAAAAATTTCAGATGGAAATAAAGTGGAGAAGAAATTAAAATTACTTTTTCAAACTAAAAACTGATTTTTCCTTACATTTCTGCACTTATTTACTCAAAAATATGTATTGAATATCAATTCCATGACATACTATAATGTCAAGATATTGTTTCAAATATTAAGGATTTTATTAGTTTTTTTAACCATAAAATGATCAGAAAGTGTGAGCTACTTGACTTTTCTCTCCTTCTGTGAAAATTTTAGCAATCTTAAATCATGTAAGAGCTTCTTTAACCAAAATAAACTAGAGAAGTGACACTGAGAAGGCAAGTGGGCAACTTATATACAGGTAATTACTTTAAGAGTGGGCTTCAAGTTCACCCTTCCACTAGAGCTTCTCTCTAACCCTTTACTCTTTTCTAAAAACAACAGTGTTATAACCTCCTTTAAAATTTAAATAATTTAAAAATTTTATTTGACATTTTCCAAAGAATACAGGACAAATTTCAGGTATTAATAAAGAAGAAAAAGAAGAAATATATATATATATATATATATCTTGAAACAATCATTACCAAATAGAAAACAAACAAACAGAAAAGAGCACATAAGAGCAGTGATCAGAATGAATTGTTTTGCCTTTCTGCAAGTGCAGCATGCCCTGGAATCGATATATAGCACTAAGAGAGCTTTATTTGTTGTTCCAGACTCTCCTCTAAGTAGTAAAACAAATAACATTAATTTTTCCTCAATGTTACAAGGCACACAGAGCCAAAAAGCATTACATGTTTTCCATAACTGTGTTGTTTTACTCATTCAAACTTTTGCTATTTCATCTGCAATATTTAGCTGTTTTTTATTTATTTCACATCGTGAAGTTGCTCAGCTGTGTCCGACTCTGCGACCCCATGGACTGTACCCAACCAGGCTCCTCCTTCCATGGGATTCTCCAGGCAAGAGTACTGGAGTGGGTTGCCATTTCCTTCTCCAGGGGATCTTCCCAACCCAGGGATCGAACCCGGGTCTCCTGCATTCCAGGCAGACACTTTAACCTCTGAGCCACCATAGTATACTCTATTTTTATTTAAAAGATATTTGGAAAAAAAAAAGCAACAGCAAAAAACCCAACATAATACAAACATCATTTTTACTATTACCTAAGTAATTTGACAAAGAAGATCTATATATGGAAATCTTTTTCTTTGAATATTTGTAAGTTGGTCTTTGTCCCAGGTGGTGCTAGAGGTAAATAACCTGCCTGCCAATGCAGGGGACATTAGAGATGCAGGTTCGATCCTTGGGTGGGGAAGATCCCCATGAGGAGAGCATGACAACCCACTCCAGTATTCTTGCTGGGAAAATTCCATGGACAGAGGAGCCTGGTGGACGATGCTGCATACTGTTACAGAGAGTCGGACACGACTGAAGCAACTTAGCACACAGCGTACAATGTGATAGTGCTTGCTTTCTAATGAACATTTTGCTAAAATACTGCTCCCCAAATTTTTTTCTAACAAGTTTGTTTTCTACAGTGTGAGTTACTTTGGATAATATATTTGGGAAGCAAGTAAAATATTTGCAAGCAGATGCAGATAAAGTTATATCTTTAAAGTTTTTGAAACTTTATAATTACAAATAATATTAGCATGTTTAAGGAATTGTGATTGGCTGAACTTGCATTTAGAATGAATGGCAATAAGTAGATGAAGCTAGATTATACCCTTTGACAAAATAATGTATCATAAAGGTTTCTGAAGTCTTTAGTAAATATTTCCTCAAGTCAGATTCCAGCAGTACAGTATCTAGACCTTGAAGCAGGTGGATCTACTCCAAGTCTCAATGGCTGCCACTTAATGAGTGTCATGTTAATAAGCCAATAGAAATATCCAAATCTAAATAGTGTTAGAAGCACTACATGGAATCACATTATAAAATTAACACAGCTTTTAGCACATAGTAAGTGCTTTATTTATTCTTCCCCATCTGTTTCTGTAACTCCAGTCTTGTGATAAGCTTATAAATTTCTTTTCTCAGTTACTTATTATGATGAAAGGTCTTTTCTTAGTGGTATGGTTACCAATTAATACAATTCATTATATATGAGAATACATAAAATGTACATGCTGACAAGCATGTGTGTGCATGCTCAGTCATGTCTGACTCTTTGCGACCCCATGGATGGAGGCCACCAGGCTCCTCTGTTCATGGAATTTTCCAGATACTGATGCAGGTTGCCATTTTCTTTTCTGGGGGATCTTCTCAACCCAGGGATCAAACCCACAACTCTTGTATCTCCTGCATTGGCAGGTGGGTTTTTTGGGATTTTTTTGTATTTTTTTTTAGTAACAGCTGAGCCACCACATGCTGACAGATTGACAGTGGTGACACTGATTTGACTTTGAAAAATATTAGTATTAATAGCTACCATAATGGGATAGTCACTAAGCTTTCTATGTCATCTTTAATCCTCACTGTAGCTTGCAATGTGGATGCTATTATCCTTACTTTACAGATGAGGTTCTAGGAGTTTAAATGACTTGTTCAGGATGACACAACTGTCCTGCAGGGAAACTGGAATTGGAATCATGGATTCTACTTCTGAAACCTACAATCTTATTCTTTGAAGAAAGGACACACCACACAATTGATGGCATTAATAAGTGAATGTATTGATTTGAATTCTAAATTAAGCCTCATCATCTGAATCAATTCAATTCAGTATTATATCTCAGTATTCTCAAATATAATGATTGAACTGCTCTAAATAATTTACTCAGGCCGTATGTCTGAAGGAGCTCTGTATCATCACTGAGGTTTGGTAAACAAACCAGCAATTTTTTTTTCTGTGCTCAATTTCTGAAAACTTTAATTGAAAATATTGAGTTGCTCTTTACCATGAAATTTTGTTTGTCAGTTTTACCGCTTATAATGTCTAAATTCACAAAGAATTCATGTAAACCATATTTGAATTTTTATACTGGAATCATTTTGCCATAAAATTGGTATGCATCATCTTGACTTATTTGATTATATGTGTAAGAGTGCAGGAATTGTTTTAAAAGTTTTACCAAATTTACCAAAGGCAGTTCAAAGACCTTTATCATTTTTTTTATTATTAATTTCCAATCTCCTGTCATTTGCTTTAGCCATTACTACATTCTTCCTCCAGAAAAAGAAGTCACTTTTGAAATGGAAAAATTGTTTCAAATCATTGGCAAAGCTTAATAACTTCTGACTGCTGAGATATGTTCATTTAAGCCAGACCAAATGTTCCTCAGCTGCAAATATTGGGTGTTGTTCACTGGGAACGGGCAAGATTTATGAGAGCCCAGTGGCAAAGACTGTGCTCACATGCCTCTCATTGTAATTGTTTCCCGTATTTAGTGACGAAGGGCTGTTAGGGAAGAAAATATCAACTTTTCAGGGACTAGTCACTTAGACTCAAATAGGATGCTATTTCATCTCTGATTTACTATGACATCATCATGACATCAAAATTATTAAAGTGTTTTTCCACTTTTTTACCTAAATTCTTAGAAATAAAATCTGTAACTTTCAAGGTCCTCTGAAGTTGCAAAACAAAGGAAATATTTGGTTTCAATAATTTGTAACTATTAGGTACTTAATGTAACTTATATTTTTAAAAAACCAAAACTTATTTTATCAGTTAGGTGCATCGTGAATATACACACTTACATTACTACTTTTATCAATATGTAACTTCTTCTAAAACTTAGTGGAAGTTAATTCTCAGTCTTAAAAAATGTGTTAAATATAAGTTGTGTTGTTGTTCAGTTGTTTCGTCATGTTCGACTCCTGCAACTCCATGGACTGTAGCTCACCAGGCTTCTCTGTCCATGGGATTTCCCAGACGAGAATACTGGAGTGGGTGCCATTTCCTTCTCCAGGGGACTTTCCTGACCAGGGATTGAACCTGAGTCTCCTGCATTGGTAGGTGGGTTCTTTTCCACTGAGTCTCCAGGCCAGTTCGTTAAATATAAGTACCTATTTGTAACCATTAAGTAGATATTCCCTGTTTAGAAAAATGAATGAAGGGGAGTGTTTTTTAGTTTCTGATGAAGACATTTCAAAGGTGTTAATAAGAGATCTAAAACCAGATGAATATAACAGTCAAAGTTTAAGCTTTCCATGGAAGAATTGAGCCTTAGGCAGAGTCTAGACCTGAAAGTGATAGCTAGCCCCAGAAGATTTCACTAGAAGACAGGATTTTGATTCAAAGGAACTCTATAAATGTCTGACAAGAATTGACAACAAATAGCTTTGTAATACTAGCACAAGCCACCCTGTTCTTCAAAACAGCAAATTGTGATTTTAAGTATTCTTTGCAGTAGTCATTATACATATTTTCATCATCATGGTAGAACAGTACTTCCTTCAAAACTACTGTGTTTAAAACAAAGTCATAATCTGACTTGTATATGCTGCTAGTTATGTACCAGACCCTAGTTGAATTGACACGTACCAACTTGCTTAGTCCTGGAATGACTTTTGGAAATAGGCAATATTATTTTTCCCATTTTACTGATTGAGAAACAAAGTTGCAGAAAGCATCTGGAGTCAATATGTGTGTCATCTTAAACTGAATCTGATATTACTTTTCAACTTAGGTTTTCCTTTGGGAAATATGTCAACAGTTATTTGCTTCCATTATAATATGATATGAAAAAGGAATTGCTAATGATGACAGAAAAGATCTTACATATGTATTCAAATGCTTTTTCACACACTATGAAATTTTATCCATATAAAGACTCAGTACAATATATGGTGATTGAAAAAGAATGAATATTTGCATTTTTCTTGTGTTTTAGCATATAATATGAAAAGACTAGGTGTGTATTGTTGAAAGGATCAGCCTCTGCATTATTCCATATTGAGTTCCTTATTATGTATCTCTGTATTATAAACGGAAAAGTGCTGACAAAAAGGAGAAGAAAAAGCTAAATTTTTTTCTTGCAATAACTGTGACACGGATAGTATTAAGCAATATTTTTGCCCTTGAAATGTTTAGAAGTATTGACATTCTGTCCACTAAATTGTCAGCTTGTCTTTAAGGTTAGAGCTTCTAAGTTCTTAGCATTTAACAGCTTGACATTGATCTCTTGGTTCTTCAGACTTCTATATCACCAGCAAGTTAGATTTGATTTTGAAGGAGAGCATTTAAAATGTTGCCCTTGGTAATGATATCTCATAACTTCCATCAGTTATGCTAGGATTTTTGCACTGAATGTCTAGGCTTTAAGTATGCTTCCAAATAAGCTACCAATATTAAACTCTTTGATAAACTGTATGTTAGAAAAAAATCCTTAGGTACTAAGGGATGTTTCAGTGGATAATAAAATACAGATACAAAAGCAAAAGAAAGTGACAAATTGGTTCTAGTCTGACATATACTTCAGAAGCCAGTGTTATAAGGAAGTTTACAATGCTTATTATCATCATGTTGAGTACATAATAACTTTGTCACAAGTATGGAAATATTTCCAAGAAAACAAAAAGACAGATTTTAATTTCTTACTTTTTACACAAAGTGTGTTGGTAGGGAAAATAATTTATAGCATTTGAAATAATATTTATTAATTCTGGGACAATGACTGGACTTTCCAGACAATATTTTCATTGTTCCATTAGTTGGTTAAAGAATCACAAGAAATGGCAATGGGTTGTGTTTTTTTTTTTTAAGATTTCTTTGACTCTCTCCACCCACAGGCTCTGAGCAAGGCAGTAAATAGTCCATTTTTGTTAATGAAGCCTCCCTCATACAGCTGGGATTGTTTAATATTTTACGAGTGTTACTTTGTTTTGCTCTCAACGATCTCAGGCAGTTAAGGATTTATGAATCGTGTTTTTCTCAGCCCATCTGCGGTTTCCTATCTTCCCTGGCCTTGAGAATATGTTTAAATTTATTAAAGCGAAGCAAAGGCTCATTATTTCAAAGGAGAGCCAAAGTGACACAGTGAATTGGTTATTAATGGAAAGGCACTGCCATAGGGCGATTGAAATTTAATGATATCCTACAAGAAAAAAATGAGGGTGTCACTTTCCAAAAAGTCATGCTAAATGCCAGCCTTTTTAAGGTCCTGCCGCTAATTTTATGCCTGCGCACAGTAATGTTTTCAAAAGCGTTTAGGAAACACGGACCAGTGACTGTACTGATTATCCTTTTCACCTTCGCGCCTGTTCCAAATGGGTTTGTGCAGTGAGCGATTTAATCTCTAAATATAGGGAACGTTAAAAAAAAATAACATTGCTGTTTTTCACAAGCTAAGGGCCTTTTGCAATCCTCCAGAGATGGACTTGCAAATATGCTATCTCCATATGCTCTCAGTAAGCTCTCAAACTGGCGGATCACCAAAAAAGAAAAAAAAAAAAAATCAATCCCTTGATTTTTATTTCTGTCATTCAAAAAATGTTTTAATGTCACAGTCTATAAACTATATTTATTAATATTCAGATAGTATTCCATTTGGGCTGCAAAACATGACTTGGGATGATTTTTAAGTTTTCCTTATTTAATTGGTCTCTTTACTGAATCACAGTGTTGACACACAAACATACCGCTTCTTTATCTCGCCCCATTTAATGTAAACCAGAGACATCTATCTGTTACTGAGAACACTTTGTTGATCAACTGAATCATTCTTTTTAGAGTTACTGCCTCAGTGACTTCCTGTATTAATTGAAATACCCCTCAATGCTTTTTAAAGTTATTTCAAATTCCTCTGGAACAAAATTGACCTGATAATATCCAATAATGCTTCAGAATGCTAAATGGGATTTCATAAAGATTCCTGAAAACTTAACTATTCCTTTTACAGTTTTTGCTTTACTTGAAGTATTCTACTTCTGTATGACTTTCAAATATATATATTGATATTTGAAGAGGATTGTACATTCCAGAAAATGTCAGTTTAGATATAGGAATCTTGTTCAGTCAGACTTGGGATTCAGCAATTTAAGCAATACATTAATTCCATGAAGTAAATATGAGAATTTTTTAATGCCAGAACTGCAATGGGTCCAGTTTTTATGCATCTTTACTTACTAGAGCTGAATATAAACTAAAATGTAAATGGTGCATTTGACAGGCACTGTAGTAACATATAATTTTCTCATACTGCATCTGGTAATATTAAATTGTCTACTGGTGGCAAACACAACTTTAGATGTAGAATAGCATGAGTTCTTTCTGCTATTTTATGGTGAAATATGTTTTCCGAGAATTTCTGAAGTTAATTTATAAAAATTAAATTTACACTCAATTCAGAATTACGTTAACAAGATTTTATAACTTGTGATCACACATTGGGGAACTTTTCATTTATTCTGGGTCAGAGTGTGAATCTGAAGAGATGAGAAAAATGTTCAAATCTAAGATACAGTAATGTGTCTTGTAGGAGAAAAATCACTTGGAATATGGTGTCAGGGATCCACAATTTAAGTTTCTCTGGATCCTGTCTCTCTTTAGGAGTAAAGTTATCATTCTATAATCGTCCTAACAAAGACATAAACACTCCAGCTACATCTATTTTGATCGTTTCACGACAGTTTACTGGAGGCTGAGCTATGACAGATTTCTTCATTGTCTTTTTGCCAAAATTTGTCCTTTAAGTCATTTTTGTTGACTGCCCCTTTTAGCAGCTAACCTCACAATGAGAGAGAAGACAATTAATGGGAGGGTGATTTATCACTGCCAAAAACTGTCAAGGACTTCAGCTGTAGCTGGAGAAAAAGCAATTTCACATTATGGCATTTCACTCTGAATACATTGTATTTACAGCTCACAGTTTTATTTTCAGAGCCTATTATCAGGTGAAACAGTTGCATCTGAAATGTTGTTTGTGACATAGGTGACCTGTTAGGATTTGATAAGTATTTACGCCAGAGCACAAGGGGCTCACACATCTGCTGTTGGCAGAAGCAATGGAAAAAAATAACCTGGAAATGAGGCGTTTGATTTTTCTGGTTCCTACACTCGAGCATCTGTTGCTATAATTAAGTGGCATTCAGTAATTGCAGAGCAATGGTGAAATAAACATATGTATTCTTGCCAGCTTTTAGGATTTGGTGTCCTTACAGTAGGAGAGACAAGCAAAGTGACTTCAATAAGAACAAAGGGTTTTGTAGCAAAGTTTAACCATTAACTTTTTGATAGAACAGAAAAAAGAATGTCAGGTCAGAAAAAGATTTCATCAGAAAGTGAAATAGGATAGTTTTACAAGAAGGAAGTTCTTGCAACATGCAACCTTTGGAATGAACTTTGCATCTATAAGCAAGTCAAAATGGCTTAAAAACTTTACCTGAGTTACTTATATCATGAGGGAATATAATAATAACAAAAATAAGGCCATTATCATTCTTAATGGTGTTGTGCCATGAAAAAGAGATTACAGTGAAATTCATTTAATAAGCCAAAGATTTAACATATTTACTTGGGAAGCTGTAAGAAATCATTAGGTTTATGTTGGAGCTTGACTTTTAAGAGCAATATGATGGAGTATTTAGGGGCTAAATTAATGCCCTCATCAAAACAGAAAGTGATTCGTGAGAGGGCTGAGGGCAAGGGCAAGCAATGAGACAGGTTGCAGGACTTTTTTGAATTACAGTCCGTAAGCCTTGACCCTGCTCTCCAGGTACTTCTGAGATTCTTGGGAAAGGACCTTAGGTGTCTCCCAAGATATTTTCATCCCCATGTACTTTGTAGAGAGGTCTTGACTCTGAGAGAAATATACCCTGCTTATGAATACTGTATATATTTACTAAAATTCTTTAGTCAATATGTTTTATGCCCCATTAGTTATGTAGAACAATTCAGATTCTTCTACACAGTAGAACAATTTGGATTTGGTTGTTATACTGTAGTAGTTTGCAGTTTCCTGGAAATGTCACATGACACATTCTATTGTGCTATAAATACCTACAAAACAATGACTTTTGGAATGAGGAGAAAATGTAAACTTCAAGCTCTCATGAAATAAAAGTATTAGCATTCATTTTTTAAGAGTTTTAAGTGGATTTCATTATTATTAGTAAGGACAGTATGGTGGCTAGTAAATGAAGCTACAGTGTAACTATGACACCCTTTCTTTGTCACCCATTTGAGAGGGACAGTGAGGTTGAGTATAGAAGAAGCTGGCCACATATGTGATTTGGCATTTTTGTCTGATACTTTGGCATCAGGTGATTACTTAACTTTCTGGGTGAAGAAAACACATAAGGAGTTAACCATGAAGAAATGAAAATGAAGGATTATGGCTTCAGAATGTCAACAGTTGTGTGTCTGCTTAGAAAAGAGTGTATATGAATGAGTTTTCCTTGAGTTTGGAAGATTAAAGATCATTTAGTTGTATCTTTTTCAGGAAGTCGCTTTAAAGTGTGTTTTCAAATAGCTTTAATATTTTTAATTCCTGTTGAAATGCACTGAATAGTAATGAGAATTTGAGTTATAATAGATCCTTATCTATATCATCTAGTCTATATATTCATACTTCTGAATATGGGAAAATCATAACCTATTATAGAAGAAATATATGCCATCTTTGCCTTCTGTTTGCTGACAAAAGTTTTACTAACCACAGCAAAATTTTGCATAGCACATATTATATGTCAAGTGCTGTTCTAAATACTAGCAATATAATAACAGCTTCATAGCAATGTTTTAGACAGCACATTATTGTTTTTACTTCCATTTTACAGATGGAAATGACAAGGTGGAGTTCAAGGTGACCAGTATGTAGCCTACAGTTCTGGGAATTGAATTTGAAAAAGCCTAGAGCTTAGAAGTGACATTACTTAAGTTCATGAATGATATACAGTTGGAGGATATTGTATGTATTTATGGAGAGGGCAATGGCACCCCACTCCGGTACTCTTGCCTGGAAAATCCCATGGAAGGAGGAGCCTGGTAGGCTGCAGTCCATGGGGTCGCTGAGAGTCGGACACGACTGAGCGATTTCACTTTCACTTTTCACTTTCATGCATTGGAGAAGGAAATGGCAACCCACTCCAGTGTTCTTGCCTGGAGAATCCCAGGGACGGGGGAGCCTGGTGGGCTGCCGTCTATGGGGTCGCACAGAGTTGGACACGACTGAAGCGACTTAGCAGCAGCAGCAGTATGTATTTATATACATCTATAAATAATCTTTTTGGCCTATATATTTGCTATATTTACCTCCTTAACTAACTACTTTAGTGTCATGATATTATTAGAAAATACTATGTTAATATGATTTTGATTTCCCTCCTTACTTTTTTCAAATGCATGAATCTCTATAGTTTTATGTGCCTCTTGATAACAGAGAGGAGGGCTCCTATTATTAGCCCAATTTTCTTTTAAGCCTGACTATCACCTTTGGATAAACCATTCCCTGATTTTAAATACAACTGTTTAACAGGGGCTTCCCTGGTAGTTCAGACAGTAAAGCATTTGCTTACAATGCGGGAGACCTGGGTTCAATCCCTGGGTCAGGAAGATCCCCTGGAGTAGGGAATAGCAACCCACTCCAGTATTCATGCCTGGAAAATCCCATGGACCAAGGAGCCTGGTGGGCTACAGTCCATCGGGTCTCAAAGAGTCGGACACGACTGAGCGACTTCACTTCACTTCACTGTTTAACATAGTTTCCTGCATGTCTAGTCTTCACTTTATATATTTAAACTAGTTATTTTGTTATCATCAATCATTTGTTCCCACTGTTTTATTTCCTGTTTGTACTAGCTTCCCAGAAATCTGTTAACTTGTCCTTTAATGAATACCTCCTTTCATTTTCCCTCGAAAATCTTATTTCACATTTTCTAAATCCTTGTTCAGTTTTGGGGACAGACATAACTTATGTCTCTGTTGTAGTGTTTGGTGGTCTGAAATAATTTCAATGAGCTATTTAAAAAGAACCTTGTGGAGTGATTTGTTCCTCTGTCCACATGACATTGTGATGTGGTGACAAGAGCATGGCATTATCACACTTAATCCTTACAATACTTTTCTGAAGTTGGTATCATTTTATCTCCATTCTAATGGTGAGGAAATTGAGGTTTAGAGATGATTAATAGATTGCCTAAGACTCAGAGCTTAAGAGTGACATTATCAGGAAGAAACCCAAGTTTGACCTCTTCTAGTGCTTTTTCTTTCTGAACAGCCATATGCTACATTTATCCTTATTTCAGTTTATCACTATTTTTTTCTTACATGTAAATATTGGAAAAATTAAGTAATGGTGATGTAGTGCTCAGATGAATTTTCTTGATTGTGTGTATATCAATTTCTGTTCAAATGTTTAATCTTGCACGTATGTGCATACTACTTTGATTAGGACCCAAACATTTCAACAATAGATTAGCTGAAACATTAGTGGTGAAGTGCTATGAAGTCCTCAGAAGTATTGCTTTTATCAATTGTGATGCATATAACTGATGCTTCTTTAATGAAACCCTGGATAAGGGAATGGCCACTCGCTCTAGTATTCTTGCCTGGAGAACTCCATGGACAGAGGAGCCTGGTGGGCTCCACCACATGGGATCTCATAGAGTCAGACATGACTGAGCAATTTTCATTTCAATGTAATGAAAACTTTAAAATTCTTTGTTTTGTATTTACATCCTTTTAAAAATGTTTGTTAATGTATGTGTGTGTGCTCAGTTGCTTCAGTTGTATCCAAATCTTTGCAACCCTATATGAACTGGAGCCCACCAGGCTCCTCTGCCCATGGGATTCTCCAGGCAAGCATACTGGAGTGGGTCACTATGCCATTCTCCAGGGGATATTCCCAATTCAAGAATTGAAACCACAAATCCTGCCTCTCCTGCACTGAAGGCAGATTCTTTACCACTGAGCCACTGGGGAAGTCCAGTTTGTTATAAAAGTATTAAAATATGAACAGAAGCCCAGTTTGTAATAAAAGTATTAAAATATGAATGAAATTAATATTTATGTATGAGAAGTACTGTAGATAGTGGAGCATAATGGTTGAAAGCATGAACTCTAGATTCAGGACAATTTATATTCCACTTCCTACTCCATTTCATAGTGAGGATTCTCTTAAATTTTGGTGGTAACTTAGCTACATTAATGCTCATTTTCCAAACTTAAAAAATGAGAATGATAAATACCTGCCTTAGGGAAAAGTATAAGAATAATTGAATAATGTATAGACATGGGTAACTATCATTTCTATCAACTTTCAACATCATCATTCATCTCTGAAACAGGTAGCCACAAATTTGATTAACAGGTATGTCCCCAAAATTCAGTTGTGCTTTGTTTGAAATTTGAGCCATCACTTTCCCCCATAGGATAACATCATAAATATAGGACACAGCTAATTGAAAGAATAATATTAGCTCATTAGTGATACTCTATAAATTTGTTATGAGTTAAATAGACTCTCTGGAAAAAGCAGAGCTAGACTATTTGAAACAATCTTAATAAATGATGCTACTAACTCTGTTGCTTAAAACAGGACTCAGCAAACTTTATTGTAAAGGTCCAGATAGTAAATATTTTAGGCGTTAGGGGCCATATGATCTCTGTCACACAACTCAACTGTGCTGTTATAGTGTGAAAGTAGCCATAGATTATAAATAAATGGATGATTGTGGCTTTGTTCCATTAAAACTTTATGGACACTGAAATTTGAATTTCATATGATTTTCAGGTGTCACAAAATATTATTCATCTTTTTATTTTTTCAATCATTTCAAAATGCAAAACCATTTTCTGTTCACAAGATACACAGAAGCCACTGACAAGTGGCAGGCTGGATTTGGCCTAAAGCCATAGTCCGCCCACCTCTGACATGAAATATGGTTCTGTCTCTTCTGAATTTTTTTCTTAAAATATTTTACTCCAATCACCTTTGTCAGTCTTTCATCTCTCAGAGATCTAGAAGACTGTTTTCACAAAAAGTCAAAAGACACAAGGATGAGAACAGAGTCTTAATAACTTGGAACTTGAGTCAGAAGTCCAAGTACAAGACAGCATCATGACCTAACAATGTTCTGCTTTGGTGCAAGCCAGTTAAGCAGTCCAAGCGCATATTTCTCATGTTGAAAGCAGGGGAAATAATCTCATATCTGATTGCTGTAAAGAAAAAATGAGGTACTATTTTCAATGATCATAAATTAGAAAGCATGGCATTATCTCACAATTCAAGAATTTTGAGATATGAGTACCTCACTATATGGGTTTCCCTGGTGTTTCAGTGAAAGAATCCACTGCAATGCAGGAGCTACAGGAAACATGGTTCAGTCCCTGGGTCGAGAAGATCCCCTGGAGTACTGGACAACCCACTCCAGTATTCCTGCCTGGAGAATCCCATGGACCGAGGAGTCTTGTGGGCTTCAGTCCACAGGGTCACAAAGAGTCGGACACAACTGATGTGACTTAGCACATGTGCATACATCTCACTATATGATTGCTTGCAGTATCTGTACTCTGGGTCTCTATATTTGTTTGGTAGGGCTGCCTGAACAAAATAGCATGGACTGCATGGCTTAAACAGCGGAAATTTATTCTTTTCACAGTTCTGGGGATTTGGAAGTTCAAAATCAAGGTGCGGCAGTTTTGGTTCTTCCTAAGGTTTGTCACCTTGGCTTGTAGACTCCTCCTCCACGCTATACCTTCACATGACCTTTCCTTTGTGAGATGGCATAGCTGGTACCTCTTCCTATTTTAATAAGGACACAAGTGTTACTGGATTAGGGCCCCACCCTGTGACCAACTCTCAGAGCTTACTCAAACTCATGTCCATTGAGTTGGTGATGCCATCCAACCATCTCATCCTCTATCATCCCCTTCTCCTCCTGCCTTCAATCTTTCCCAGCATCAGGGTCTTTTCAAATGAGTCAGCTCTTCGCATCAGGTGGCCAACTTTTTCACTCTCCTCTTTCACTTTCATCAAGAGGCTCTTTAGTTCTTCTTCACTTTCTGCCGTAAGGATAGTGTATGTGAAGAGAAACTAAAAAGCCTCTTGATGAAAGTGAAATAGGAGAGTGAAAAAGTTGGCTTTAAGCTCAACATTCAGAAAACTAAGATCATGGCATCTGGTCTCATCACATCATGGAAAATATATGGGGAAACAGTGGAAATAGTGCCAGACGTTATTTTTGGGGGCTCCAAAATCACTGCAGATGGTGATTGCAGCCATGAAATTAGAAGACGCTTACTCCTTGGAAGGAAAGCTATGACCAACCTAGATAGCATATTAAAAAGCAGAGACATTATTTTGCCAACAAAGGTCCGTCTAGTCAAGGCTATGGTTGTTCCAGTGGTCATGTACGGATGTGAGAGTTGGACTGTGAAGAAAGCTGAGTGCCAAAGAACTGATGCTTTTGAACTGTGGTGTTGGAGAAGACTCTTGAGAGTCCCTTGTACTGCAAGGAAATCCAACCAGTCCATCCTAAAGGAAATCAGTCCTGGGTGTTCATTGGAATGACTTATGCTGAAGCTGAAACTCCAATACTTTGGGCACCTCATGCGAAGAGTTGACTCATTGGAAAAGACCCTGATGCTGGGAGGGATTGGGGGCAGGAGGAGAAGGGGATGACAGAGGATGAGATGCTTGGATGGCATCACCGACTCGACGGACATGAGTTTCTGTAAACTCCGGGAGTTGGTGATGGACAGGGAGGCCTAGCGTGCTGCGATTCATGGGTTCACAGAGTCGGACACGACTGAGCGACTGAACTGAATTGAACTGAACTGAATCTGCATATCTGAGGTTATTGATATTTTTCCCAGCAATCTTGATTCCAGCTTGTGCTTCAGCCTAGTGTTTCTCATGATGTACTCTGCATGTAAGTTAAAGAAGCAGGGTGACTATATACAGCCCTGATATACTCCTTTCCCTATTTGGAACTAGTCTGTTGTTCCATGTCCAGCTCTAACAGTTGCTTCCTGACCTACATACAGATTTCTCCAGAGGCAGATCAGGTGGTCTGGTATTTCGGTCTCCAAGAATTTTCCACAGTTTGTTGTGATCCATACAAAGGATTTGGCATAGTCAATAAAGCAGAAATAGATGTTTTTCTGGAACTCTCTTGCTTTTTCGATGATCTAGCAGATAAGAACTCTATTTTCAATTATAGTCACATTGAAGTTTAGGGCTTCAACATGTGAATTTTAGGGCTTCAACATGTGAATTTTAGGGAGACACAATTCAGCCCAGTTCATAACAGCTCCTTCTTAATGATTACATGGTCCATAAATCAAGGTAGGTAACGAAGCTAAATCCCCTTAAATGTTAAGCCAGAATCTATTGTAGAGGATAGGCCATGTTACTATAAAGATGTACTTTGTAATAGCTCATTTAATCTAAAAATTCAATATCTGCATTATTTCAATGGGAGATAAATTTAAATGGAAGTATAATATGGGATTTTTGCTTTTGTTGTTTTCTTTCTTTATTTTTAGAATTTTGTATAAGAAAAGAGAATGCTAAGGAGTAAAATTAATTTGCTTTATAGAGATTGATTTTTGACCTGTGAGTAAGGTTAAAACAGCAAAAGCTTTTAACTCTAGGAATAACGAGTAGTGCTCTAGGAGTTTTGGCTGTGTTTTATGCAGAAAACTTTTGCCAAGGTATACAGTATTGTTTTCCCTAATGCCTTCTACTCTTTATTACTTTCCTTCTCTGAAGATTAGATTATTTATTTTCTAAATGCTTGTTTGCTATCTATCATGTAGCCCTTTCTGTTTGCCTTTTGTTGATTAAGTCATGTGTCAGATTCTACTCATGTCATTGCTTTTGGTGGAGTAAAACAGATTGCTCTGGGAATTGTCAACCTTAAGGGAATTTACATAGTGTTATTTTATTATTCTATAAAAATTTAAAAATTCTAATTTTCTCCATTACTCCTTCCATAAATTCATCTTTATATATTTGAGAAGGTTTATGTTTTTCATAAATAGCTACATCCAATGTTACTTTAATATATATATGTTTAACTTTTTTAAAAGGCATAGTGGAAGATAATGTAGTCTTGAAAACCTATAAGTACTACAAAAAACACAGACTGACAGGTGTTTAATGGACACACATTTATAATCAAGCCCCTGTTGACAACCATTACTTGAAGAATCAGTTAGATAGTTAATTTCTAAATTCTGTTAAGCCAAAAAGTGGCAGTTGAGTTAATTTTGTCAATAATGTGTAGATTCATGTTATGGGATGTAGTTTGCTAAGAACCTAGTGGAGGCCATAGAAGTAATTTTAATTGAGATTTTTACAACCATTTGATAACAGTGTTTTGATCACTGTAGTTAGGGCAGGATTCCAACAGTGGCCATAAAATCTGTGACTAATCCACTGAGTCACTCAGTCCCTGTCATATATTGTTTAATGGCCCATGTTGCCAGGAATTATTATCACTTTCTAGTGATAATTTTTAAAGAGAGAAATTTTGCGGACACAAAAGATGAATAGAAGTTGAAAACTTATGTTTGTAAAGACAGTTAATAAAACATCTCACTCAGTTTATGATGGAGTTTCCTCATTTATAGTGACTGTTCAGATTCTTAAATCATATATGTATAAATATATATTTATGTATATATGTGTGTGTGATACTGATGAATATTCTAACTTTCCGTGGTTAATGTTTGCAGGGCACTTACAGATGCTAGAATAATCTCTAATGTTTTTGCTCAATCTGCTCTGGAGATGGATGAAATAAATAGTTTAAACTAATTAATGTAACACCAGCTGTTACAAGTGCTTGGCAGACGTCTGTGTGTTTTGATGGGCAGGGAGCGGCTGTTGTACTTGACTTTATTTTAGTACAATGTTGATCACAGTGTAAGCTGGAATAAATGACAAGCCAAAAGAAGAAACAGAGGATAAAGTCCATGTAATGCAAAATAAATACCATCTTCTTCTCAAAAAGTATATAATTTTTACAGCTAAAGAACACAGAAACTGTTGTGCTGGAATTCATCAAGTCATAAGCCCTTTAATAGCTACTAGATTAAACACATCCAGTAATTCTATGTTGCATACAAAATGCTGTGAAAATGAAGGTATGTGAACTTGCACACTGTCCTTGGTTTTCCAAAGGACCTATTTGGGTTGCAGGTATGAAGTGTCAGCCAGTTGTTTGAGACCTTTCTGCTAATTGAATGTCTTTAGGAAAAAAATAAGAAAGATTGTAGTCATCTGGAACAAGTTAGGAAATTATTTTAATTATATTATTTTAACCAGTGGAAAGAAGGTATTGGGTTTTATTGCTTGATGATAATGAATGTTATTGTTTTTAACTTTCTATGGGTTACTCTAGTATCCTTATACATCTGATTCCCTCATTTAAAGGAAAAAAAAAAGGAATTCACAGACCACAAACATTTGCAGCCCACAACATACACAAGACTTGTCCACTGGAATGAACAGTTCTTGTGAGGAGAGTTTTGTTTGTGTCTTACAGTGGAGAAAAATGCTTCTGCCCATATTTACAGTTTCCATAAGACTTAAGTATAAATAGCCTCCTAACTTCTTTTTTAAAGTTGGAGGGCAGAATCACTGTGCTCTGACAGAGAAGCAGTGTTTGTTATCTCAGTATGTGCCAACATTAAGATAGCAGTGTCATTGTACAGATTGTTACCCAGTGAATTTGTCTAATAAGTTAGAACAATGTGTACTGGGCAGATGGCAAGTGTGCTCTGGAAAAAAAAAAAACACTGATGGATGGGATATGATGTCATCAATGAGATGACAAGGTCACAAGGTACTTGACCTCCAAGAATAAGTCCTAACTGGTTAGAATTCTAAATGGTGAACTTTGGTGACACTAGCTAAATGGGAAGTATGTGCAATTTGTATTTCTTTATGGTGGTGTTTACCCCCTTCACTGAACTCCACATAATGGGATTTTGTCCCTGAAGACTCAGAGATATTGTTGGAGGGTTGCACCCTGTAACCTTCTAAGGATTTCAAATACAAAATCCACACATCTAAACTTTAACAAAATCACAGTGAATATTATTTATGAAGTCAGGTTCAGAGCTTTCCCTTTTTTATATGTATATATGCAGAAAGAACTTAGTTAAGACATCCCATTAATTTTAACATGTTATCACAAAACAGCAAAGTGCTGACTCCGTGAAAATATTCAGTGCATAAAATTAAACTTTTATATTTTCATTAAAATATGTTTCTATATATACAAGCATAAAATAAACTGTCAGAGATCCTGATGTTGTCTTTATAGTTTAATTATGAGTTTAGTTGCACTTACAGGTGACAAGCCTAAACACATTAACATTTTTGTTTCAATATTATCATTTCAAAATTTCAAATGACTTCACAATCTATTTCCTTTCACCGATGTGATACGATCTGAGAATTTACATTGGCCTGGCAAGTGTATTCCAGACAGAGATCATAACAAGTATGATTACAGTTAAGGGGTTGCAGAGGGAATGTGGGCAAAACATGATAATAGGATATGTGTATTATATGAAATAAAATTTTAAAAGACCCACTTATTTATAATTCTTTTGTGAAAAGAAGGTTAACTGAGTAAAAGATCTGCCCCAAAAGAAAATACTGTAGATGTCTTAAAGAAATGACCAAGCAACAAAGCACAGATTCCCACTTTTGATCATTGTCACATCAGATTTTATTCATAAACTAGCAAAAAATCTAAGGTCTAAAAACAGTAAATTTCCATAAGTGTGGTGGGATGCATTGCTGTTTTTGTGCATTCTGAATAACAGAACTCAGGTTATTAACAGTGAAGATATTTTTTAAAATGAGATAAATATTTTTTATTGAAGGAGATAAAATAAATGTACACATATCACTGTTTACCATAAAGAATATGCATGTTTTTGTGGCATAATCTAGAAGAATTGTTAAGTTTTTGGAATAGTAATTATGAAATATATTATTATGCATATATATATATCAATACTATCATTGTTAAAAAGAAAACATAATATTTATAGTTCAAAATAGTATTTTTATCAACTGAATGAATTTTTGATAAGATAAACCACCTCATGAAGTTCATTTATTTGGTAACTTTATATGAATTTTTAGTGGCAGTGGGAGGTACATAAATGTAGTTTTTTTTTAATATACTCCATATTTTTGATATAAATTCTAACTGTAGAGTACTGAGGGATTTCTTAATTACTTTACATTGACAGCAAAGTTTGGCTTATTCTATAGCTGCAAATGTTAAAACGATGAATTAGCTTTAGAGCAATTGCTATGGTGATATAGATTATAATTTAGATTCAGTCTTATCTCTTTGGATATATCAAAGCCTATATGTTTAAACCAGTTCTAAACTTTACAAGCTTATACTATTAGGCGTTAATATTGTCCAAATGATTAGCATAATTAAACATTATTCTGTCAATGTATATCAAATGATCAAAAGAACTTATGAAATTATTTGATAAATTATTCAAATAGCTTTGCTATTTTTAATATAAATGAAATAACAGAACCCATATCTCATATCGCATTGACACTCAGTATTGATTATATGGCTAAACCATTTTCAGGGGCTGACTTTAGTTAATCTGATCTCTTTTTCTGTCTGAGGCAGATAAAATATTAATACAAGGTAAATGAGTACTCACTGAACTTGCCATATGGCCCCTGTGTAGGCCAGAGGGGCCTGGGCAGCCTATGGACTTGCCATATGGGCCTAGAGGGAAAAGGTAAGTATTACACAGAGAACAAATCTACCATATGGACTGGGTGGAGCACTTGAGACTCTAAATACTTCCTTATACTGGAGCATTTTCACAAAAGAATACAAAACACATAAATAATACATTATACAAAAACCCTTGAAAATGGATCAATTGTTTAGATTTAATATGATGCTTTCAAGCAATGTCCAGAGCATATAAATAATCATGGTTTACTTTGAAATGGCAAAAAGGATCATCAGTCATTTACCCCTGACATTTTTACATTGCATTTAACATCTGTTCCATAATAGCATGGTACAGTAATACACTTAACATCATATTATACACTGAACCTAAACAAATAAATATAGCACTAAATTAGAGTTTCTGAAAGTTTGCCTTGCTTCTGTGGATATTTTTGCAAATACTGAATTATCTACCTCTTCCATCATTTGAATTTTTTGTTATTATATAAGCAGGTGAAATTAAGCAAATGGCAAAAACAATTTTCTTGGTACAATCAAACCTCATTAATTTGGTTTCTGCTAATATGGAATTTATGATAATTAGCTTGGACTTGATAAAGTTTACCTTTGTACTAGATATGAAGAAAAGATTTGCTCAGTCAATTATTAGTATAAACAAGATAACAATGAACATGCTTAACCCACTTAAGAGAGCATACTTTTAAAGGATTTCAGGACATTAATTGAATGCAAATATATACTGCTAATAACAAATGAGTATAATTTAGTCTTTGAAACAGGTTTTCTAGTACCTGTGCTTGTTAACAGATGGTTCCAATTACTGTATATACTTCTAAAGTCTCCAAATATTTCTTTGTAGTTCTATTTCTTATATTTTCTTTGAATTTTGCCATTTCCACTAATAATTTTCTCACCTTATTTTGCAAAGCAGCTATGTCTCTGTTTTCTTTCTTTAACATGTATAATCCTTAAAAAACAGATTACCTTCTTAGCTTTTCTTTAACAGCATAATGATTGTTTTTAATGTTTTTTAAATGTTTTTTTTTATAATTGGATTTTTTAATTTAAACAACAAAAGGCCCATGAGAATTCAGAAACAACATTTGGCAAATGTGAATACACCTGAAATTATATTTTAAATTATTTTTTGAATTCCTTATGGCTCATTTGCAAATGAAACACTTTTTCATACAAGATTTTGATAAGTTCAGGATCTGATATCATTAGACTGAGTTTATTCATATTCTGAAATCCAAGAAAAGTTGTCAGAGAACAAGATTATCCCAACCTTTTCAATTTATTGGCCTATTAGACTAAATATTTATGTACTCTGTCAACTTCAGTGGTCTTTACACAGTCCTCATGGTTGGCATTCCTACTTCTCCTCTCTGTTTTGGAATTTTTCTTTTCTTCTGTGATAGTTTTCCTCATGTCTGTCTAGAGAGAGATCAGAGTTACTTCTTCTATGCCATTATTTTTCTCCTTTTACATAATGGATGCTCATTAATTCATGTGGCAAACCAAATAGAAATCATAATATTCAGAATTCAAAAATATCTAAGTACGAGGAACATGATACACAGAAAGCTAAAAATTAGTCAGGATGTCAGAGCAGACAGATGGCAAGAATGTTCTTGCAAGGTGGAAGGTGGCGAATGAAGACCACTAAGCAGTGGGCATCAGTGACATTCTGGAAAAAAAAAAAAAAAGTATATGTATTGGGAACATTTGATCATGGAGAATTGGTTTCTGCGTTAGATTTCCAAAACCAAAAATGATAACATAGGAAGTGTAAGTAACATAAGCTGAGGAAACTAAAATAGTGGGCTGGGAACCAAGGCACAGCTTCCAGCTCAGGATTGACCCCAAGTATAATATTAAGAAGAAACCCTGTAGGAAAACGAGGCAGGGATACAGTCACTGGAAACAGAACAGAGGGCCACAGATCAGTAAAGACAAATTCATACTGAGATTTTCTTTGTCTTATCTCTTAGCTTGATATTCCTTAAATGAGTCCTTCTGCTAATACTAATAATTGCTTTCAGTGTTTGCTAGCATTTGAATCTGGTTTGGAGCTAAATGACATGTGCTTTCTTTAGAAAGCAAGTAAAAATTCTTGGCTCAAAGTCTTTGATAAGTAAAGCAAATCTTTATCTCAACCAAGAACATCATCAAGCCCCCCCCAACCTTGCTCCTCATCAGTTCCCTCCACTGTCTACCTCGCTGCATCCTGCAGGCTTCTCATTTTCTCCCTTTGGTTCATGTCACTACTGTTCCCTGGCTCTCCAGAATGTAAATTAAGACTTTCTATTTGATTTTGATTTCTTTTTTATTGAACAGTTCAGTCACCAACTCCTCTGAATTTCTTCCAGCATCTCTAGGATTGGAGTGCCTGTTGATACAATGGCTTTAATTAGTTTTCTAAATGGACTGCCAATCACTATATTCATATTTCTTCTATATTCTCATGCTCTCACTGCTCACTCATGATTTTCTGGATTCTCATTAAGCAAGGATTTGGACTGGTAGTAGGCCTCTCTCATTGTTCCTTGTGAATATCAGCATTATTTTTACATTATTCATGAATTTAGAACCAGACGAAATATGTGGTAAGAAAAAACCGAGTGATGAAACGGCATAAATGTGATTTCAA
Source organism: Bison bison bison (assembly GCF_000754665.1). NCBI lineage: Eukaryota > Metazoa > Chordata > Mammalia > Artiodactyla > Bovidae > Bison > Bison bison. The sequence goes on along the minus strand of NW_011494748.1, from coordinate 4,179,511 downwards.
ATTCTGTGTCCTTATAGAAAATCACATCATCTCTTTAAGATCAGTTTCTTTTATGGTAAAAGTGAAGATAATACTATGCAAGATTTTTGTGAGAATTACATAAAATAATACATTTAAAGATCTAGTATACAGATAAAATAAAAACATTTTACTGCAACATTGTTTCTAACAGCAAACATTTTGGAACTAACTGAATGCTTCAATGGATGAATAAATAAAAAAGTATAGTGTAGTTGTATAATCTAATATAACACTTCAAATGAATAAAATGATCTGAATGAACCAACTTAGACAAGTCTCAAAACATAATAAAAGTTGGAAAAGATATTAACAGTATGATGGGTATATCTTTTGGGCTAATAATATAGTATGTAAGAATAGCCCAAAAGTGTGTTAAATGTTACTCATCATTGTGCACATACAAGAACGTATCCAGATCTATATTTCTATATATTATTTATAGCTATATACCCTAAAATAAAACAGGACAAACTCATTGTTTTGGTTGACTCTGAGAAGAAAGAGAATGGGATGGGACTGAGATTAACAAGATGATAGAATGAGCAGCTGTGGAATTGGGCAATTAAGTGTTCGGTTTTTGAACATGTGAATTTCAAGATGCCCATTAGATATCCCATGGGAAGATGTGAGTCCAGAGATGAGGGCAGATCAAGCAAAAGGTCTGAGTTAAAGATATAAATTTTGGAACCATCAGCATATAGATGGTATTTAAAGGCATGGGTCTGAATGAGGTCACAAGAGAATGAGTATAGCAAAGGGAAAAAGGTCACAAGGTACCTCATAATGTTTTGAGCTAGAAAAGATTAGATAGAAAAGCAAAGCAATAAAGAGACTAAGAAGCTGCCATTGAGGTTCTGGGAGGACGAGAGAGAATGGTGTCCAGGAAACCATGTGAAGAAAAGATTTTAAGAATGAAGGAACAATCAACCTGTCTAGGGCTGCTGAGAAGTCAAGTATGCAGAGGTGTAAGAACTGGCTATCAGATATGGCAATATGAGCATAACAGTTAATTTGATAAAAGTCATTAAGAAGGTAGAAATGAGAAAGTAACTAGAGGAGGCTCAAGATTCAATCATGGGGAGAAAATGAGGTTATAGAGTATAGATAACTCTCCAAAGGTGTTCTGAAAAGTGGGACAGAATTTAGAGGAAGTATGGTATCAAGGAAGATTTTCTTTTTTTGATTAAATGAGATAGATTACAAAATGGCTATATGCATCTAGAAGTATTCAGTTAAATGGAGATCATTTAGTAAACCTGAGACAGAGGAAAGAATAACTTACTTGATATTAATTATCATTATTTTTATTTTTGGAAATGCTAGAATCCAGATTGAAATGCTTACAGGAAATGTAAGCCAGCTTTCCCCCTTGAATATGAAAGTCCACACTCATGATGGAGATAAACTCAAATTACAGCCAAATAACAAATATAGAGTCAAATCAAATGATAATATAATTTTTAGTGCATTCTGTCTTTAAGTCTGTCGGACACTTAACTAAAACAATACAAAGAAGTAAAAGTTATTCTTTTGCTTTCATCTTTCTAATAGAAAATAAAAATAATGATAATAAACAGCATGAGTGACAAAGATAAATGAAGCCTAAGATAGAAGAAGAGAAGGAAAGAAAAGTCTTGGCTTTTCTAAATGAATGTGGGGCATGTGAATTATGTTTTAAAATATTTGGATTTAAATTTATAACTGAAATCTGCTGGCCCACAGACAAGAGAGCTGATCGGTTATTAAATAAACTAATGTGGTTATGATTTTATTTATTTATTTATTTATTGAAAAATGGATAGAAGAGGTATTTCACATACAGTGTAAGAAGCACCTTGACCCCACAGTGACCCTGAGGATTCTAAACTCATTCCTTAAAAGGATTTCTTAGAAAACAAAATGGTGATCACAATGACTGGCATAGATTCTACAGGAAAACTTTCTTTTTTTTTAATTTTATTTTTTAACTTTACAATATTGTATTAGTTTTGCCATATATCAAAATGAATCCACCACAGGTATACCTGTGTTCCCCATCCTGAACCCTCCTCCCTCCTCCCTCCCCATACCCTCCCTCTGCGTTGTCCCAGTGCACCAGCCCCAAGCATCCAGTACCGTGCATCGAACCTGGGCTGGCAACTCGTTTCATACATGATATTTTACATGTTTCAATGCCATTCTCCCAAATCTCCCCACCCTCTCCCTCTCCCACAGAGTCCAAAAGACTGTTCTATACATCAGTGTCTCTTTTGCTGTCTCGTATACAGGGTTATTGTTACCATCTTTCTAAATTCCATATATATGCATTAGCATACTGTATTGGTGTTTTTATTTCTGGCTTACTTCACTCTGTATAATAAGCTCTAGTTTCATCCACCTCATTAGAACTGATTCAAATGTATTCTTTCTTTCAATTCACCCTCATTTCTTTGACTATTAAGGAAATGTAGAAATTGGATGAAGGTATTTCGGTAAAAATATATAGGTAAGAGTTTTATAATGTTTTATTGTTAATAATTAATAGATGGTAGAGGAAAATATATTAACACTTGAAAGACCAACTCTACCATGGAGGGAGAGTTTAAACACTTGATATAAATTTTTAGAAAATAAATTATCTTTTTTAAAACAATTATTTTTTCTCCCAGTACACTAAGATTTTAGTCATGCTGTAAGGGTTGTATCCTGATTATCCTTCATCCTGAACTTGGATTTCTTCTCTTCCAGAAAGTCCAAGAATGAAGTGAATGTCCTTACTTTCTCCAACATTCCTGTCTTCTTAGTTTTGTTTGAGTCCATACTGTTGCTAACATTGAATTTGTTATTCATCCATAAATATTTCTAGGAAGACTAATTAGGCTAATTAGTCTTCCTAGAAATTAGGCTTCTAATTAGGCTGATTTGTTAACTGAACTATTTGGCACAATAAAATATATTCATATTTCAGGGTTTATTTGGTTTTCTAAAAACTCTGATGAAATTTAGCAGTTACAAAAATAATTTTGTTAGTGAAGAAATATCTTCCTTTAGAGAATCATGATATTTTTGAAGCTATTGTTATCCTAGGCACTATGTTCAGATCTCCATGAAGAATCTGTGTGTTCTGTACTAAAAGTTAGGCAATATATTTTAGACTACATGATAAGAGAAGCAATAAGAACACTGTATTATAGTTGATGATTCCCAACTGAAAGGATAAGACTAATATAAATTCTTCTTGTAACTGCTAACCTGGGCCAAGTTAGGTAGGAGATATATCAATATTTTAAGAGTTATCTGTGAGGTTTGAAAATTCATATAAATGTAACATTTTAACTGTTTTGTATTATGATTGTTCTTTAAAATTTCTAATATAAAATGATATTAAAGGGCAATGGGAATTTTTCATGTTTTAAAGAGTTCAGGAGAAAAGCCTCCATGTTTAATTTGCTTGTTAAAACATGAAGCACTTTCTAATAAGGTTGAATCTTTTCACTGTTTTCAAATTGTCCATCAATATTATCGTTTATGAAATTGTTTTTCAATGTATTGGCTACTTGACAATTTCAATAGATAAGGTACATATGTTAGCCTTAAAGTATATGGGACAGAAAATATTAATAATACAGTAGTAAAACTTCCAGTTTCTAATTGGATTCTTCATGCTTATGAAATCTTAGTGTATAAGAAGAAAAAATAAGCAATGAAAAATAATGTATTATTACAAATAAAGTGAAAGTGAAGTTGTTCAGTGGTGTCTGACTCTTTGAGACCCCATGGACTGTAGCCTACCAGGTTCCTCTGTCCATGGGATTTTCCAGGCAAGAATCCTGGAGTGGGTTGCCATTTCCTTCTCCAGGAGATCTTTCTGACCCAAGGCTTGAAGCTGGGTCTCCCACATTGTAGGCAGGCACTTTACTGTCTGGAGCTTTACTGAGCCACCAGGGAAATCCATTATAAAAGCTTATTACTTAATTGCCTAAAGCCTTTGTTATTAGTTTTTAAAGTAAATTAATAATCTAAACATAGAATAGTTATTGACTAACTAGAAGAGTTTTCTACACCCCTATATACCCATGTGTACCTAGGTAATTGGGCTTGCCTTGTAGCTCATTTGGTAAAGAATCTGCCTGCAGTGCTGAATGGAGAAGGTAATGGCAAGCCACTCCAGTACTCTTGCCTAGAAAATCCCATGGATGGAGGAGCCTGGTGGGCTACAGTCCATGGGGTCGCCACGAGTTGGTCTCGACTGAGTGACTTCACTTTCACTTTCACTTTTCACTTTCACGCAATGGAGAAGGAAATGGCAACCCACTCCAGTGTTCTTGCCTGGAGAATCCTAGAGATGGCGGAGCCTGCTGGGCTGCCATCTGTGGTGTCGCACAGAGTCGGACATGACTGAAGCGACTTAGCAGCAGCAGCAGCAGTGCTGGAGATCTTGGTTCTATGCCTGGGTTGGGAAGATCCCCTGGAGAAGCAAATGGCAACCCACTCCAGTGTTCTTGCCTGGAGAATCCCAGGGACGGGGGAGTCTGGTAGGCTGCCGTTCATGGGGTCACACAGAGTCGGACACGACTGAAGTGACTTAGCAGAATTTACCTAAATCCTTCTTAATGTACTATTAAGAAGATCCTTTAATTAAACAATGCATATACTCCCAAATTTGAAAATTTTCAGTAAAACAAAATTCATAAAAATATCCTGAGAAATTATTTCATTTCAAAATATTTTAGACATTTTAAAAAATTTTATATTGAGATCCTAGTAAGTTCAATGGAGAAGGAAATGGCAACCCACTCCAGTATTCTTGCCTGGAGAATCCCAGGGACGGTGGAGCTTGGTGGGCTGCCGTCTCTGGGGTCGCACAGAGTCGGACACAACTGAAGCGACTTAGCCGCAGCAGCAGCAGTAAGTTCAAAGCACTGTTCAAGGTAGAGAGTACACAGGATCATCAATGCAAAGAGGGATTTTGTTTTTAAGGAGCTTGCATTTTCATTAGACAAGACAAGCCATAAATATACAAGAAAACATTGAATAGCAATAATGTCAGCTTGATTTGAATTGAACAGAACATGTCAAGGGAATGAATAGTCAGATGGCAGGATAAATAGTTCTACATTCTCGTGTGATTAGAAAGAAGGTGCCATTTTCACAAAGTGATCAGCCATACCCAGCCTGCTCCCAAACACCATGGACCACAACTCCTTGCCCAGAGCTCTGGCAATTCTGGCCCCCTTACTTCTCTTAACATCTACATTAGCCACTCGCATCACACTCCGTGAGTCTCACCTCCACCACTTTTTCTCAGTTCTCGTAACATATGTTCTTTTTCTAAGATTTTTCTGTTAATAGCTTGAATGCACACATTTTTCATGATTTGAAAAAATAATCTTCAAAGTGAATCTGCAGCATTAATACAGTTACACATATAGAATAAGATAATGGGACATACTTTAATAAGATACAATTGCTTGATGTGTGTGTGTGTTTTAATTTGAAATTTTAAAGTAATTGAAACATTTCAAGCAGTTTTTCACATTGAACTAAAAAGGTAATAAAGGAAAGCTAATACAATATGTCTCCTTTCTATACCCAATTTTTGACCTTTTTTGATCCAACATATGTTTTTCTCTTAAATACAACACATTAAAAAGCTAGGAACAACAATTTTATAAATCTGACAATGTCTTTTTTCTTTGCTACAAAGAGTAAGTGGTTATAAATTAGAAATTAATTTTTTTAAACAGCTATAGTAAAGGTCCAAGATTTTGCATTACATTTTTATGCTCTGAGAGTTGCAAAATAACAGCTGGGCTGTTCAAGAATCCTCTTCTCTCCAAGGGAAGAATGCTGACAATGACATAAACAAACACTCTTAAACTTTTTATATTTCCCTAAATCCTAAAAATTAGTGCTCTCCTTTGCATTTTTATATGACTATGTTAGAAAGTAGTTACGTTTAAAGGAAGAAGTCATAAAATTTCAATAGGTAAAGGGGATATAAAGGTGACTTAGTTTAACCTTCTATCAATTTCCAAGGCATAGTTTCTATAACATTTCTGACAGGCTGCTTCTCAGCTTTGCATGGACAGTCTGTCATGATGAATCTACTGTGGCCCAAAATAGTCAACAGCACTTTTAGATACATGAATCAAATCTTACTGTTTTCCACCCATTACTTCCCAGTTCTTTTTCTGCACAGGGTAGCTACAAATATATTAAACTGAATATTTTTAATTAGAATTTGAAACATCATAAATAATTTGCATGTTCTAAGTTCACATTTCTTTGCAAGGAATGATGCTAAAGCTGAACCTCCAGTACTTTGGCCACCTCATGCGAAGAGTTGACTCATTGGAAAAGACTCTGATGCTGGGAGGGATTGGGGGCAGGAAGAAAAGGGGACAACAGAGGATGAGATGGCTGGATGGCATCACTGACTCGATGGATGTGAGTCTCAGTGAACTCTGGGAGTGGGTGATGGACAGGGAGGCCTGGGGTGCTGCAATTCATGGGGTCGCAAAGAGTCGGACACGACTGAGCGACTGAACTGAACTGAACTGAAGTTCACGTTTCTCAAAAAACAACCCAAGTTAAAACATTTTTCTTATATACCTTTTCAGTCATTAAGACTCAACTAATTTAACATGTAACATCAACTGCAATGTGTCTTTATTAATATAAGAACAAAAGGCTTAACAAATTAATTTTGGAAATAAATTGCATCAGATATCCAACCAATTGAGCTTCCCTGGTGGTTCAGACAGTAAAGAGTCTGCCTGTAATACAGGAGATCTGGGTTCAATCCCTGGGTTGGGAAGATGCCCTGGAGAAGGGAAGGGCTTCCCCTCCAGTATTCTTATCTGGAGAATCCTATGGACTGAGGAGCCTGGGCAGGTACAGTCCATGGGGTTACAAAGACTCAGACATGACTGAGTGACTAACATCTTCACTTTCACTTCACATCCAATAAATTGGTACTAAAGTGTGTAGTGTGCCAGGGATTGAGGTTATGCAGGTAAACAACGTGGACGGAGTTCCTCAATTTTTTCCATATTAAACACACTTAAGGAAACAAATGCGTAAAGACACATGTTTGATTATAATTTTCAATGAATTTGATCATTTCAAGTCATCTTAGTAAGATACAAATTGTTATGACTGGCAGGGGGAAAATGAATTGGTTCAAGCCAGTGAAACTGAATACATAGAAGGTGTAAGTATCACCTCAGAAGACTTTGTACATTCACATGCCAGGCTCTTAGTCTACAAAGGGTGTAGCAAGGAAAGTGAGAGTTAAGGTACATAATAGAATACACCTGTGGCTTGGAAGGAGTCCTTGTCCTCTGTAAATTAACAGACTTACAGAAATTAATTTATCTAGATCAGCATGCTAAAATCTGGCTTAGGGCAGCATCCTGGTAGCTGGGTGCATGGTATATCATCAGAGCAGAGTGGTCATCAACAACTATGCGAGTGCCTGGTACAAAGATGGAATGACACAGATGGGGTCAGGAGAGGCGTGGTTTGACAGAGAAGAATGATTTAGAAATCTAGATAAAGTTCTTGTACTACAAAGTGAGGCAAGTTCATGGCTAAAGTCACATGATGACAAAATTCAAGAGAAACTAGAATTGGAACAAGTGCAAACGACAATTTGTGATGATAGCCAGAGATTAATTATACCTGATAAACGGGTAAGACATGGCAACTGCTCCTTCTGAGATAAATCTCTTAGAGAATAATATTTTCTGTTTGAAGAGTCTTGAAGTAAGCCATGATTCTTTTACCTCATGAAATGCATGTGTTAATTTAAATGTAATACTTTCACGGTTAAATACTTCTCACAAGAAGAGTTTAGACCGCGTTCATATTGTCTCATTCAGAAATTTAGAAAAGGTTCGGAGTGGAAAATTTTACCTTTGTGGGCTACTAAACGTTAGGGTTGATGTTAAAGATCTGTTTTACTCATGGTTGGAGCTTTCTGGTCCATTATGGGGAGAATCTGGAGTTTCAGTTCTAAGATATCTTTTGTTTAAAAATGAATAATCATAAATGTGATAGTTGAAGTTGTCAATTTGGGGGAATCCTGACTTCTTAGGGTGACCAATGGGTGGATTTTCAGGGAGTGAGTCAAGCTTTGCTTAAAAATGTGTAAAATAGAAAATCTTTAAGTTTTCTTTCTACTCTGAGGTAAAATAACTATAAAATTATTTTTGGAGTGTATGTTACTTGTATATGTTTGAACACATGTATCAAAGATAAGTAACTAATATTATACTCCTTGGATGTTAAAAGAACATAGGATCTAGAGCAAGACTACTTGGGTTCAAAACCAGCTCTTCTTATTAGCCCAGTTATACTGGCAAGTTAATTAGCTCATTTTACCTCTATCTACTCGTGTAAAATGAAGATAATCCTACTAACAATATAAGAATTATTGTGAGAATCAAATGAGTTAGTGTCTGCAAAGTGCTTAGAACATTGGTTTGCACACAGAAAGCACTCATATATGCTAGTTATTTTGATGATAATGGTGATGATCAGCATCATACCAATGCCTCTGACTTTTTGAAAGAAGAATGAGTTAATAGAATCTTTCCTGAGTAACATTACTTTATGTTAAAACTTTTAATTATAGAATATCTCAAACATGCATAAAATTAAAATGGGATAATAAACCCTTCCCATGTACCTACCCATCATTCAGCTTTAACAGTGATCGTCTAAGCCCAGTCTTGCTTATAATTTCTCCCACCCAATTTCTCCTCTCTGTCAGAGAATTCTAAAACCAATCCCAAGCATGTTTTATTTAATCAATTGAGGGTTCTTTATTTCCAGTGTGTATCTCTTGAGGATAGGGGCTCTTTTCCCTAAATCATAATCATATTATCATCATCATTTCTAAAATCTCTTAATATTTATTAAATATCCTGCCAGGTTTCATATTTCACAGACTATCATATGTGTACATATATGTATGGGTATGTATATCCTTAAAGTCAAAATGTTCTTTTCACCTGTATTTCCTCTAAATAAAATCCTTTTTTTGTGGGGAAAAATAAACCTTTATTGATAAATAGGTTATGTTGAAATTAATAAGAGTGATAGTTTTTAGGGAAATAAACCTAAAATGATAGTTTTAGGGTCAATGACTTTTGGACTTGTTTGAAAAATGAAGTATGCTATACAATTTCCAAGGAGATCTCAAACTTTCTGTAACTTTATTATAATTTTAGTCTAAAACCATGTACAAATCAGAGTTTAAGAAATCCACGATGTCAGAATTATTTAATATTTCAGGGGAATAATTTGAGAATTGCTCTGTTGTATTCACTTAGCAGTAAGATTCACTTTGAGTTTGGAGACTCATAAATGAAACAGAATTGGGCAGTGATGACAAGAGAGAGCAGACTATTAAACCACAGCACACTGTGAGGGTGCTCAGTTTTTCTCCTCATTTTCTCTTCTCCAGGAATATTAATTTTGAAAAGGGTTTGGGTTTATGTGACAAATTCTCTCCCCACCCCCTGAAAATTCTCAAAGCACATTTCAGAAACTCATTTTTGGCAGATGAAAATTTAAGTAAATTGGCCAAGGTCACAGCACAATAAGGGCAGAGTTATCAAGGCAATGCAGTTTCCTGCTTTTTCCACCATCCATGAAATTAGAGTAACTCCACCCCTTAAAATGAAAGGATCTACTTTTTTTTTCTTTCTGAAATTATAAACCACGATTTTGAAATATTTTTTACCATTAACTTAGACTCTCAAAAGTGGTCTTCTAGGGGTATGAAATGTATGTGTGTGCATTATTTCAGCTACTATAACTTCATATATTACAACCTACAAAATTTGCTTTAAAAGGAGAATGCATTTTTCGTTCAAGCTGAACCATCAGATTTTCTTTTCATGAGATATGACATGATGAAGAAGCTCTCTGTAGGAACAAAACTAGTTCACTTTCTATGGGCAAGCACAGACTGTAAAGTAGATTATTAAAGTACACAGAAATAGAAAATTAGATCAGAAGTGATGTTTTCCTGTGAAGTCTTCTTTGGGCCTTATAAAATGAGAAAGAACTAACCTTGTTCTATTTCTGAGTCCTGAAAAAAGCCTCCAAGCAGGCATATCACCTTTAATTAGGTTTCTGCTTTTGGGAAGCATTCTACCAGCCCCCTTTCATTTATTTTTAATGATGTTATCACTAACAGGCAAACAGTCCCTTAATAAAACAAAAACAGTTTCTATATAAAGCCTGGTGTACATGTCCTGAGTCAATCATCTAAAAACAAATGTTATGATTGTTTCCGTTGTGCTCTTAGAACCCTTAATGGCCCTACTGTGCAGATATGCAAAACATCAACCTAGGAAATGTAACCATGTCTGCTATGCAGTTTTCAATAAATGCTTTCCCATATTCACTTGAAGTATTAGCAGTGAGGTTAAACTTACAGGGTCATAGAAAAGACAGAAAAGTAAATTAGTTGGGTTTTTTCTGCATAAGCTACTCCAGCTCTTTCATAAACATGTTAACATTTTAAGACTTTAAGAAACAAGCAGTGGTAAAACCCACCCAAAATATTTATAAGCTAAATCAGTTTGTGTGTGTGTGTGTGTGTGTGTGTGTGTGTGTTTAATGCTTGGTGCTGGGAGGGATTGGAGGCAGGAGGAGAAGGGGACAACAGAGGATGAGATGGCTGGATGGCATCACTGACTTGATGGATGTGAGTCTGAGTGAACTCCGGGAGTGATGGACACGGAGGCCTGGCGTGCTGCGATTCATGGGGTCGCAAAGAGTCGGACACAACTGAGCAACTGAACTGAACTGAACCATTGTATTTTGTCAATAAATTCCAGTTTGTGGGAAGCAAAAATCTATGCACAGATACTTGAGTATTTTAGTTTCATCTTCTCAATCGCCAAAGACAATGGTAAGTTTGCTATCTAGACCAAGTTTGGAAATTTAAATTAATATATAGCTTAATTTAGTATTTCCTCCATACATAGATTTTGAAATACAAATAGAGAATAGCAAAAAGTTAAAGACTCTCTTTTGAGAATAATGGTAGAGAGTAGACTTTCCCTTTAAATATACAAAGGTTTTAGGCCACTTAGGATCCCTGTTTTCCTTAAACAGTTATCCCTGCCTGGTTTCCTCATACAACCCTTTCACTGCCCCCTGTTTAAATATTTCCCAGTATGCAATGTCCATTTCTTTTTTAAAAGTTTTTAAAAAATTAATTTATTTTAACTGGAGGCTAATTACTTTACAATGTTGTGGTGGTTTTTGCCATACATCATCATGAATCAGCCTTGGGTGTATGTGCTTACTCTCATGAAAATTTTGTTTTTCTTCACTCTGCTCTCAACTTGCATCATCTAAATATAATCTCTTCTTTTTCTAAATAACCACTAGATGCCACTTTGGCACATAACCTTATTGAGATTATAATTGCATGTGTTTTTTTTTTTTATCTTCTTCCTAGAGCTCCCTCTTAATCCAAGATAATGTCTTTGAAATTGCATTGTAATCAAGAGCATGGCTTCCCAATAGAAAGTTTTCTTTTTTTTTTTTTTTAGTTTTACTCTCCTGGATGGAGTAAGCAGAGAATATATCCTTCTCATTCCAGCTTTTGCCTTTTGCCTCATCTCATCTCATTCACATACTCTATCAAAAGACATTAAGTTATTACTCTGTGTTAGAGAGCTGAAGTTTATATATATATATATGTTCTATTTTTCCCCTTAAGAGTGGTCCCTAAATTTTGTCAGCTTCTCAAAGAACTACTGATAAATATGATAGTTGCATATGTGTGTAATAAATACTTCATGCATTAAATTAGGCAGAGTTCTGAGTTTGGTATATTTCTTAGCACTCCATCATAATGCCAACCATGCACTTACAATGATTTCCTTCGCGTATTAAAAGTTCTCTTTCATTTACACAAAAGTGAAATCCTGAGTTGCAGTACTGCTTCAATATATCCAAGTAGCCTCTTAAGTTTGTTAATGCTTTTCAGTCAGTTTCTCCAAAATCTGTACTGTCTTCTTTTTTTTGTAAGTCATTCTACTGATTTTTTTTTTAGGATCTGTGCCTGAAGAGAAATTGATAAACTTTGGCCCTTTCTCAAGTTACTTCTATCATAGTCAATTTTAGCTGTTCACTGAGCTAATATAGGGTTAGTTTGTCTATGGCAACTGTAATAATATATAGTAGTAATTTTACTACCAACATGATATTTCATCATCACAAGCCTCATTAGAGAGAAATAATATAGAAAACACAGGCTTATGGCTCATGGTACCAGATTAGCATCCCCTCCATGGCACATTGAAGCTAAGTTTACAAAAAGAAATTTGTAATAAATTTAGTTATTTCTTAATTATTAGTACTTTATGTCTGTTAGCATTTTCTGTTTCACAAGGCACTTTCACATACATAATCTAATTAGATTTGAACTATAATCCATTGAGCTTGCGGTCATCTTTTTAATAAACAGACCAAATGAACCTTAAAGAACATAAGAGATGGAATCTTCCTCTATTATTTGCTAATATTTGGTAGAGCCAAGGACTTAAATTTACACTTTCTGAATCTAGCCTGGGTCACTTTTCATTTTACAATAATTATATTATGGTGAAAATTTTATGTAAAAAAAATGGAATAATTTTAAATCCAGACTTTGAAAAGTGGGCTTAAAATTTAAAACATGAGGTAAGTCTTATTTCATGATATCCCTGGATTTTTATAAGAACTAGAGTAGATACATGAAAGTTTGTGACCAGTTTTTAAGATTACATCCTGGTATCAGAATGATTAGTTCCTATTGTCAAATTAACTCCAGAGTGCCTTGAGTAGGAATAAACCACCATTGAGGTATTATTGAGCTCAATTTAAACAACTATGTTTTATGTTTGGAAATAAATTTCAAAAAATTTTTAAACATCAATCCTTACTTTTTTAGATTATTCATGCTGCTACTCCAGTTGAATAATGTGGCTGATGAGTTTACAAAAACCCCAATAAATATAACTTTAATATACAATTGAATGGGAATTTATCAAAATGACCAAAAAGTTTGTATTTCTATAAATAAATATTCATTTCTTTTTTTATTTTATTTTTTTTAATTTTATTTTATTTTTAAACTTTACAATATTGTATTAGTTTTCCTTATATAAAGTACCATGTTCACCACAACTTTTATCAACTTTTTTTACTTAACAATTATAGAAATATAACATGTTAATGCAAGCTTTCAGATCACTTGTAAACATTAAATATGGAGATTTTTTCCATTTTAATAATGCTGCTATCTATTTTACATGAACATAAATAAATGTGACTACTGTGAAATGTATGGTTTTCTAAAAGTGAATGAGTTTTCTTCTACTTGGAATTTATGGTATAATAAAAGATATCAGAGAAAAGACACACACACACAAACTTAAAAGAGAATATATAATTCAAATCCAGAGGGATTAGTTATGAAAATAACAACTGAGTTAGACTTTATTAACAGGAAAGAAAACATTTTAAAAGTGGAGGCCCATTATTTTTTCAAACGACATTGTTCCTTAGGATATCCTGCTAACTTGTTACGAGTGATAAGATTGGAAATAAAAAAGCCTGTCTTACAGAAGCATCAATCTTAGTGATACTCATTTATTGGTAAGTGACTTACAATATGAGAAGAATCATGAAATGAAGTATCATTTTTTATACTTCACTGATTTTGGAGTTTTAAAATGTTTTCTTCTCTTTTTTTACTTTCCCTTTGTATTATATATTATATTCTAATTGGCATCAATTGCTTTTGTGTTGTTATATTAATAATTGTCAGTATATGCTATATAATTATTAAAATGTTAATTAGCAGTTTTTTCCAGTTAAAAGATGAAATTTGTTAATTTATAATATTTGCTGTTTTATTTTGCTTTAGAAAACCACTGTAGTTCCCTGTGACTAAATTAAAATACAATGATATGTGCATGCTAAGTCACTTCAATCTTGTCTGAATCTTTGCGACCCTATGACTGTAGCCCACCAAGCTCTCCTGTCCATGGGATTCTCCAGGCAAGAGTACTAGAGTGGGATGCCATGCTTTCTTCCAGGGGGTCTTCCCAACCCAGGGACTGAACCCACGTCCCTTATGTCTCCTGCATTGGCAGACGGGTTCCTTACCTCTACCACTACCTGGGAAGCCCATAAAATACACGGATACTTTAATAACCACTGTTTCTTAGGACTTTAAAACCAGCAATTCTTAAGAGAATTGGTATAACTGCTTGCCCCTACAAGATGTAGAGTACTTAAAAAAATTGTGCCCCAGTTAATGCAGGTTTCAAAGTACTTACTTTATTCCTAGGAAGATATACTTGTCATTGCATCTGATTTGCCATCTTCACTGTTGTGAGTGACTGTCTTATAAATTTTTTAAATTCAATAAAACTTATCATCAAATTGTAAAATTCTATAAAAAGAAGCAAGATAAAATGACTTTTTATAAAATGACATTTGTTATCTGAGTATAATCAGTAGCTTTCTGTGAAATTTTGTGTTTCTGTTTGTGAATTTTATATATCCATAAGCCTGTGGAATTTAGAATTAAGATAGTGTAATTCAGCCTCTAAATGGATACATTTCACTCTCCAATTGATATAAGTGAAATTTCCACTTAACTAATTTTATGATTTCTTATGGGGCTTCCCAGGTTGCTCAGTAGTTAAGAATCTACCTGCCAAGGCAGGAGATGCAGGAGATCCCTGGGTTGGGAGGACAATGGCAACCCCTTCCTATATTCTTGCCTGGAAAATCCCATAGACAGAGGAGCCTGGCAGGCTACAGTCCATAGGGTGGCAAAGATTCTGATGTGACTGAGTGACTGAGCACAATGATTTCTTATAAGAAATAATAGATAATGTGTAACATTAGACTTAAGTGATACTAGAGTTTGTCTCACTCAACCTGCCAGTTTTTTAAAAACTGAAAAAATCAAAACCTGAAGAAGTTGTCACACGTTCAAAGTAGCTGATACTAACTGGACACTAAATTGTTTTTATTTTATACACTAATGTATTCAGAAAATTGTATGCACTGTTTTAGTTACCTAAAGCTGTGGGACAAACTGCACCAAAACTTACTGGCTAAAACCGGCGAACATTTGAAATCTCACAGTCTCTGTGGATCACAGACCCGGTACAACTTAGCTGGATGCCTCTGGTTTAAGGTCTCATGAGTTCGGGGCTGCAGCCTCATGTTAGGGACTGACTGGGCAGGGGGGATTTATTTTCAAGTCATCTCATGTGGTTTTCACAGCCCTATGTCTCTTGTCCTGTGTCTTGGCGCAGGACTGTCTCACGACATTATATCTGGTTCTTCCATGACAAGAATGTCAGGAAAGGGAGAGAGAGAAATGGAAATGACAGACATTTTACAACTGAATCCTGGAGGTGACATTCCATCACATTTGCTTTATTCTCTTTGTTAGGTCTAACTCAGACTAAGGGGAAGGTTCTATACAAGATATGAATAACAGGATGAAGGAATCACCAGAGCCATCCTGTAGGCTGTCCCTAACCTTAACCCTACCCATGCCCAGAGAAAATACTTCCCAAGTAAAATATTTATTTATTAAGTCTTTATAGTAAAACATCTCAGGTAATGAAATTGGAGTACAGACTCTTGGTGGACCAATATTATGTTCTGTGTATGTTTTTCTTTCTGATTTTGCACTGAGGTTACAAAAATTATATCTTTGTACCTGTGAAATATGCAGTGAAGTCTTAAAGATTAAACAGAGAAGATGGTTCAGACATATGTACACATGCACAGAGCAAGAGAGGGAGAGAGACAGAGAAATAAAGACTAAATACGGCAAAATGTAAATATTGAATCTGAGGGAGGAATTCAATTAGTTTTCCAAGGGCTGGTTTAAGAAGTTACCACAATAAAATAATAAGAAGTTTTATTTTGCCATAGTTCTGGAGGCCAGGAGTGTAAAATCAAGGTATTAACATGGATGAACTCCCTCCAAGAGGCTAAAAAGGAGAATCTATTCTTTACCTCTTCTAACTTCTGCTGTCAGAATTCCTTGACTATCACCCCAGATTCTGAACACTGTCTGCATCTCCACTCTGCCTCCTCTTTTTTTCTGTGGCTCTCTTCTCTCTCTCTCTCTCAAATCTCCTTTGCCTTTCTCCTATAAGGATATTTGTCATTGGATTTGCTGCTGCTGTTTAGTAGCTCAGTCATGGCTGACTCTTTGCAAGTCCCTGGGCTGTAGCCAACCAGGATCCTCTGTCCATGGGATTCTCCAGGCAAAAATACTGTAGTGGATGGTCATTTCCTTCTCCAGGGAATTTTTGCCACCCGGGGGGCAGAACTTAAGTTTCCTGTGTCTCCTGCTTGGCAGGCAGATTCTTTACCACTGAGACACCTAGGACCCATTCCATATCACAATGATCTCATCTCAAGGTTCTTAACTTAATCATGCCTGTAAAACCCCTCTTTCCAAATAAACTAGAATTACTGGGATCTAGGGATTGGGGGTGGACATATAGTTTCGGCAGGGGGTAGGGGGTGGGGGTTGGGGATGGCTACCATTCCATCCACCACAGAAGTACATAGGGATTCTTTGTTCAGTTCTTTCAACTCTTCCAGAATTTTAAAAGCATGATATTAAAGAGCATAAAAACAGAGGTTACATTATCAAATGTTGTAAAAATTCGAAGAGCTTAGCATCTGACAAGCTAACTTTATTTTAAAGGTAAAACTTTTAAAATATACAGATGTGTTAAATTAGGTGTTTTGTCAATCTGTGCTTCATTGTCATTCACTATTTGAAGTCAGTGGGGATTATGTCATGTCAAAACTCTTCTACATTGTCTGGCCTCTCAAATTTTTGCTTTAATCTTTTTAAAACATTTAGGATATCAAAGGTCACTTTTATTTCAAAACAAATAACTATGTTCCCAATTTTGCTATTCTTATAGTAAGACTGAGACTTTCTGTTAATTGCCACAAGATGACAACTTTTTCTCCGATAGTAGGGTCTTAAAGCCCAAAGGAATATTTTTGTTTTGTTTGATCTCTGATTAGTTTGTCTTTTCAAATATGTATATTGATCTTAAGAATCACTCTTTTTCATTTCTTTAGCTGTCCTGCCTTAAATTTGATTGAGTTAAAGTGGCTTTATGAAATATCTCTGCTATATAAAATGATAAATAAATGTATCTAATCAAGTATCTCTATACTAAATGAGTCTATTTACACTTACCTTAAACCATGAAGATCAAGACAAGCATTCCACTGAAGCAACTGCTGGCGGGGGAAAAAGACATACACACACACACACCACATACATATACACATAAACAAGGAACAGTTTTAATCCTGGGAGGATAATGGAGTGGTTAACAGAATAATGATGGAAAACAAAATGTTTTACTAACTGTGAGACTTAGCTACTTTTCAACTGAAATCAGTCACTAGGGTCTAGATAAGCTCTTAAAGCTTTCATATTTAATTTTTTAACATTATATCTCCAGTGTCTATCACATTGTTTAAGTAGATGTTGATAATATTAAACAGATACATTTATAAATGTGTATACCATGAGTAATTAATGAATTAACTCACAGAGTAGCCAAACACAGTCAGGCATAAACGTATTGAAGTTAAATCAACTAGTTAAGGGATTGCTGGAACTTATGTCAAACGTGTGTGTGTGTGTGTACATACATTTGATGCCGTTTGCTTGGACAACCTTTAAGAATTGTGGAGTCATTGACTCTTAAAGCTGAAAGCAAACACAGGTGGTTGGTTCTATGTCTTTCTTCAAGAGACAAGCAATTATTATCCTCATGATCTATTAAGCCACATTTTCTTTAGCATGTGACAGCTAAGGTGATGTTGATCAAAAAATATAGCTCTTTATTCTTAAACAAGTTCACATGCACATAGATGTTTAACTAGTGCCTTTATAGAGCTATTATGAAAAAACACCAGCAGCCTTGGTCTGGAGAAGTAATTTATGGCAGCTAGGTAAATGGTGTCCAAGATCACCTTGATGGTATTAGCTATTCAGTATCCCTCCCCCTGCACTGTGGCATTTCTTTAACTCTGTTGATAAATGTGAGAGGAAAACACACACACACACACACACACATACAAAAAACACAATGAGCCCTACTCAGACTGCTGACTCTGTTTCTCCTTCTAGTACCTGCTGCTTCAGATCATCTGTCAGGCAGTTAACAGAGAAGAGAGTAGGAGAAACTGCAGAGGAGTGAGTGTGTATGAGAGAAGCGTAGTTAAAAGAAGGCCTTGTGTCTATCACTACCCTCCCCAACCTTTCTTCCCCTTTGGTTCATTAACTGGAAGTGTGGAAAGGTGAAGGGAAATGAATTTAACTTGTCCTGACATTAGTTAGAGACAGAAATGCAATGACTTCCAGAATGTTTCTGCCCCAGAGAGAGGTAATTGAAAAAAGTGTTGTGTGGTTAGATGGTGTAATGAAAAATAAAGAAATGATTCAGGAGAGTGGAATCAAATTATAAGCATAAAGGCAAATGTACTGAAGTTTTTAGCCAGTTGAAAAATTGAGAGATACTATCAGGACTGTGCAAATATATTGCTCTGATTAATTTTCCTGGGGTGAAATATGAAAATATTTATAAAATTGAGAATCCTGCCCTGAATAAAATTTTCTTTGTGATATAATAAGCTAAAATAAGCCATAACAAGTATCCATCTATGTAAAAACATTTAAAGTAAATGTAAAAGTAAAAGTAAAGTAAAGTAAAAGTAAAATAGTAAAGAATTAAATAAGAAGGTTTCATGTGAGAGTAAAAAGAATTTGTATCTGGACATTGCTCTGAGTTGCTTACAACTTGGGAGAATACTCAATAAACAAAATAAAGGCTAATTTATCTTAGAGGGTATTATAGTTGAGTTTTGAAATGTTGTTGTTCTTTTCTTTTCTTAAGACCCCTTTTACATATTTAAAAAACTTATTTTTCAATATAAGGTGAGAGGTGTGTGCATGCATGCTAAGTCACTTCAGTCATGTCTGACTCTTTGTGACCCATAGACTGTAGTCCACCAGGTTCCTCTGTCCACGGTATTCTCCAGGCAATAATACTGGAGTGGGTTGTCACACTCTCCTCCAGGGGACCACCCTGACCTGGGACTGAACTTAAATCTCCTGAGTCTCCTGCATTGGCAGGCAAGTTCTTTACCACTACAGACACCTGGGAAGCTCCAAGGTGAGAGATATTCAAGGGTCAAAGTGAATTCAGTTCAGTTCAGTGCAGTTGCTCAGTCGTGGTCGAGCCTTTGCGATCCCATGGTTGCAGTACACAAGGCCTCCCTGTCCATCACCAACTCCTGGAGTATACTCAAACTCATGTCCATTGAGTCAGTGATGCCATCCAATCATCTCATCCTCTATTGTCCCCTTTGCCCCCCACCTTCAATCTTTCCCAGCATCAGGGTTTTTTCAAATGAGTCAGTTCGTTGCAACAGGTAGCCACAGTATTGAGTTTCAGCTTCAGCATCAGTCCTACCAATGAACACTCAGGACTGGTCTCCTTTAGGATGGACTGGTTGGATCTCCTTGCATTCCAAGGGACTCTCAAGAGTCTTCTTCAACACCATAGTTCAAAAGCATCAATATTTCAGTGCTCAGCTTTCTTTATAGTCCATATCTCACATGCATACATGACTACTGAAAAAAACCATAACCTTGACTAGATGGTCTTTGTTGGCAAAGTAATATCTCTGCTTCTTAATATGTTATCTAGGTTGGTCATAGCATTTCTTCCAAGGAGTAAGCATCTTTTAATTTCATGACTGCAGTCACCATCTGCAGTGACTTTGGAGCCCCCAGAAATAAAGTCTGTCACTGTTTCCACTGTTTCCCCATCTATTTGCCCTGAAGTGATGGGACTGGATGCCTTGATCTTTGTTTTCTGAATGTTGAGCTTTAAGCCAACTTTTTCACTCTCCTCTTTCACTTTTGTCAAGAGGCTCTTTAGTTCTCCACCCTTTCTGCCAAAAGCGTGGTGTCACCTGCATATCTGAGATTATTGATATTTCTCCCAGCAATCTTGATTCCAGCAATGTTTGATTCCCAGCAATTGTGCTTCAGCCAAGCTTTTCTCATGATGTACTCTTCATAGAAGTTAAAGAGGCAGGGTGACAATGTACAGCCTTGATGTACTCCTTTCCCTATTTGGAACCAGTCTGTTTTTCCATGTCCAGTTCTAAAGGTTGCTTCCTGACCTGCATACAGATTTCTCAAGAAGGAGGTCAGGTGTTCCCATCTCTTTCAGAATTTTCCACAGTTTGTTGTGATCCACATAGTCAAAGTCTTTGGAATGGTCAATAAAGCAGAAATAGATGTTTTTCTGGAACTCTCTTGCTTTTTTGATGATGCAATGGATGTTGGCAATTTGATATCTGGTTCCTCTGCCATTTCTAAAACCAACTTGAACATCTGGAAGTTCAAGGTTCACGTGATGTTGTAGCTTGGCTTGGAGAATTTTGAGCATTACTTTGCTGTCATGTGAGATGAGTGCAATTGTGCAGTAGTTTGAACATTCTTTGGCATTGCTCTTCTTAGGCACTGGAATGAAAACTGACCTTTTCTAGTCCTGAAACCACTGCTGAGTTTTCCAAATTTGCTGGCATATTGAGTGCAGCACTTTCACAGCATCATCTTTTAGGATTTGAAATAGCTCAACTGGAATTCCATCACCTCCACTAGCTTTGTTCATAGTGATGCTTCCTAAGGCCCACTTGACTTTGCATTCCAGGATGTCTGGCTCTAGGTGAGTGATCATACCATCATGATTATCTGGGTCATGAAGATCTTTTTTGTATAGTTCTGTGTATGGATGTGAGAGTTGGACTACAAAGAGAGCTGAGTACCGAAGAGTTGATGCTTTTGAACTGTGGTGTTGGAGAAGACTCTTGAGAGTCCCTTGGACTTCAAGGAGATCCAACCAGTCCATCCTAAAGGAGATCAGTCTTGGGTGTTCATTGGAAGGTCTGATGTTGAAGCTGAAGCTCCAGTACTTTGGCCACCTCATGCAAAGAGCTGACTCATCTGAAAAGACCCTGATGCTGGGGAAAGATTGAGGGCAGGAGGAGAAGGGGACAACAGAGGATGAGATGGTTGGATGCATCACAAACTCAATGGACATGGGTTTGGGTAGACTCCGGCAGTTGGTGATGGACAGGGAGGCTTCACGTGCTGTGGTTCATGGGGTCACAAAGAGTCGGACATGACTGAGTGACTGAATTGAATTGAACTCTGTGTATTCTTGCCACCTCTTCTTAATATCTTCTGCTTCTGTTAGGTCTCTATCATTTCTGTCCTTTATTGAGCCCATCTTTGCATGAAATGTTCCCTTGGTATCTCTAATTTTCCTGAAGAGATCTCTAGTTTCCCATTCTATTTTTTTCCTCTGTTTCTTTGCATTGATCACTGAGGAAGGCCTTCTTATCCCTCCTTGCTATTCTTTGGAACTCTGCATTTAAATGGTTTTATCTTTCCTTTTCTCCTTTGCTTTTTGCTTCTCTTCTTTTCACAGCTATTTTTAAGACCTCCTCAAACAGCCATTTTGCTTTTTTGCATTTCTGTTTCTTGAACCTCCATCCATAGTTCTTCAAGCACTCTGTCTATCAGATCTAATCCCTTGAATCTATTTCTTACTTACACTGTATAATCGTAAGGGATTTGATTTAGGTCATACCTGAATGCTTTAGTGGTTTCCCCTTACTTTCTTCCATTTAAGTCTGAATTTGGCAGTAAGGAGTTCATGATCTGAACCACAGTCAGCTCCCAGTCTTGTGTTTACTGTCTGTATAGAGCCTCTCCATCTTTGGCTGCAAAGAATATAATCAATCTGATTTTGGTATTGACCATCTGGTAATGTCTATGTGTAGAGTCTTCTCTTGTGTTGTTGGAAGTGGGTGTTTGCTATGACCAGTGCATTTTCTTGGCAAAAGTCTATTAGCCTTTCCCCTGCTTCATTCTGTACTCCAAGGCCAAATTTGCCTGTTACTCCAGGTGTTTCTTGACTTCTTACTTTAGCATTCCAGTCCCCTATGATGAAAAGGACATCTTTTTTGGATGTTAGTTCTAGAAGGTCTTGTAGGTCTTCATAGAACCATTCAACTTCAGCATTACTGGGAGGGGCATAGACTTGAATTACCGTGATATTGGACGGTTTGCCTTGGAAACAAACAGAGATCATTCTGCATTTTGGACTCTTTAGTTGACTATGATGGCTACTCCATTTCTTCTAAGGGATTCTTTCCCACAATAGTAGATATAATGGTCATCTGAGTTAAATTCACTCTTTCTAGTCCATTTTAGTTCACCAATTCCTAAAATGTAGATGTTCACTCTTGCCATCTCCTATTTGACCACTTCCAATTTGCCTTGATTTATGGACCTAACATTCCAGGTTCCTATGCAATATTGCTCTTTACAGCTTCAGACTTTACTTCCATCTCTAGTCATATCCACAACTGGGTTTTGTTTTTGCTTTGGCTCCATCTCTTCATTCTTTCTGGAGTTATTTCTCCACTGATCTCCAGTAGCATATTGGGCACCTACCAAACTGGGGAGTTCGTCTTTCAGTGTTCTATCTTTTTGCCTTTCATCCTGTTCATGGGGTTCTCAAGACAAGAATACTGAAGTAGTTTGC
Source organism: Bison bison bison (assembly GCF_000754665.1). Classification (NCBI taxonomy): domain Eukaryota; kingdom Metazoa; phylum Chordata; class Mammalia; order Artiodactyla; family Bovidae; genus Bison; species Bison bison. The sequence continues at coordinate 4,156,787 of NW_011494748.1, read as the reverse complement.
CATTCCCTTCTCCAGTGGACCGTGTTTTGTCAGAACTCTCCACCATGACTTGTTCATCTTGGGTTGCCCTACATGGCATGGCTCATAGTTTCATTGAGTTAGACAAGGCTGTGAACCATGTGATGAGATTGGTTCAGTTCAGTTCAGTTCATTTCAGTCACTCAGTCATGTCCGATTCTTTGCAACCCCATGAATCTCAGCACTCCAGGCCTCCCTGTCCATCACTAACTCCCAGAGTTCACAAAGACTCACGTCCATCGAGTCAGTGATGCCATCCAGCCATCTCATCCTCTGTCGTCCCCTTCTCCTCCTGCCCCCAATCCCTCCCAGCATCAGAGTCTTTTCCAAAGAGTCAACTCTTCACTTGAGGTGGCCAAAGTACTGGAGTTTCAGCTTTAGCATCATTCCTTCCAAAGAAATGCCACGACTGATCTCCTTCAGAATGAACTGGTTGGTTCTCCTTGCAGTCCAAGGGACTCTCAAGAGACTTCTCCAACACCACAGTTCAAAAGCATGAATTCTTCGGCACTCAGCCTTCTTCACAGTCCAACTCTCACATCCATACGTGACCACAGGAAAAACCATAGCCTTGACTAGACAGACCTTTGTTGGCAAAGTAATGTCTCTGCTTCAGAATATGCTATCTAGGTTGGTCACAACTTTCCTTCCAAGGAGTAAGCGTCTTTTAATTTCATGGCTGCAGTCACCATCTGTAGTGATTTTGGAGCCCAGAAAAATAAAGTCTGACACTGTTTCCACTGTTTCCCCATCTATTTC
>NW_011494748.1:4152193-4155441 GCF_000754665.1 Bison bison bison | reverse complement strand
CTGACCTTTTCCAGTCTGTGGCCACTGCTGAGTTTTCCAAATTTGCTGGCATATTGAGTGCAGCACTTTCACAGTATCATCTTTCAGGATTTGAAATAGCTCAACTGGAATTCCATCACCTCCACTAGCTTTGTTCATAGTGATGCTTTCTAAGGCCCACTTGACTTCATGTTCCAGGATGTCTGGCTCCAGGTCAGTGATCACACCATCATGATTATCTGGGTCATGAAGATCTTTTTCTACAGTTCTTCTGTGTATTCTTGCCATCTCTTCTTAATATCTTCTGTTTCTGTTAGGTCCATACCATTTCTGTCCTTTATTGAGCCCATCTTTGCATGAAATATTCCTTTGGTATCTCTGATTTTCTTGAAGAGATCCCTAGTCTTTCCCATTCTGTTATTTTCCTCTATTTCTTTGCATTGATCGCTGAAGAAGGCTTTCTTATCTCTCCTTGCTATTCTTTGGAACTCTGCATTCAGATCCTTATGTGTTTCCTTTTCTCCTTTGCTTTTCACTTCTCTTCTTTTCACAGCTATTTATAAGGCCTCCCCAGACAGCCATTTTGCTTTTTTGCATTTCTTTTCAATGGGGATGGTCTTGATCCCTGTCTCCTGTAGAGTGTCACGAACCTCTGTCCATAGTTCATAAGGCACTCTGTCTATCAAATCTAGTCCCTTAAATCTATTTCTCATTTCCATTGTATAATCATAAGGGATTTGATTTAGGTCATATCTGAATGTCTAGTGGTTTTCCCTACTTTCTTCAATTTAAGTCTGAATTTGGCAATAAGGAGTTCATGATCTGAACCACAGTCAGCTCCCGGTCTTGTTTTTGCTGACTATATAGAGCTTCTCCATCTTTGGCTGCAAAGAATATAATTAATTTGATTTCAGTGTTGACCATCTGGTGATATCCATGTATAGAGTCTTCTCTTGTGTTGTTGGAAGAGGGTGTTTGTTATGACCAGTGCATTTTCTTGGCAAAACTCTATTAGTCTTTGCCCTGCTTCATTCCTTATTCCAAGGCCAAATTTGCCTACCACTCCAGGTGTTTCTTGACTTCCTGCTTTTGCATTCCAGTCCCCTAGAATTAAAAGGACATCTTTTTTGTGTGTTAGTTCTAAAAGGTCTTGTAGGTCTTCATAGAACTGTTAGTTTCCTGTAATGTGGTTTCCAGTCTGTCTGCCCTCTATGGAGAAGGAAAGAGGCTTATGGAAGCTTCCTGATGGGAGAGACTAACTGAGGGGGAAACTGGGTCTTCTTCTAATGGGCGGGGCCATGCTCAGTAAATCTTTAATCCAATTTTTTGTTGGTGGATGAAGCTGTGTTCTCTCCCTGCTATTTACCTGGGCTCAAACTATGGTAGAGGTAATGAAGATAATGGTGACCTTTCAAAAGATCCCATGCATGTACTGATACACTCAGTGCCTCCAACCCTGGAGCAGGCCACCACAGACCCACGCCTCCCCTGGAGACTCCTGGACACACCCAGGCAAGTCTGGGTCAGTCTCTTGTGGGGTCACTGCTCCTTTCTTCTGGGTCCTGGTACACACAAGGTTCTGTTTATACCCTTCAAGAGTCTATTTCCCAGTCCTGTATAAGTTCTGGCAGTTCTATGATAGTGTTAATGGCTACCTCCTCCAAGAGGGCTTATGCCATACCCAATGGCAGTCCACTGCTGATCTGTACCTCCACAGGAGACACGCAAACACAGTTCTGTCTCAGTCTCTGTGGTGTCTCTGGTCCAGATCTTTAGTTTTAATGATATTGAACGATTCAATTATAATTACTGAAGAATGTATTTGATTCCAGTTTTTTTTTTTTTTTTTAGTTATGGAATTAAAGTTTTTAATTGTATATTTGTTTGTAGACTCAAGAATATGTTTGAACAAATCATTGATATATATAACCCTTCCAGGTTAATTGAGAAAGAAACACTAAGATACAAAACATTTCTCCTATATGAAGCTCTTGAAATATCCTATTGTCAATCCAAACAGAATAAACTAAAATGAGATAATTGGGAAGGTGCCCATAAAGTCAGCCTGAATATATTATCACAACTATATATGAGATAATATTTGTTTTAAAAAGATTCTATGGCACTGTAAACTCAGTCTCATTAGAGACTGCATTTAAAAGGCTTATAAAGTTACTCATTAATGTTATCTTGTTGTATCTCCACAGCTTTTTCATTAAAGAAAATTCAGCAGAAAGCATTTTCTCCTGATAGCAGGAACCAATTTGCAATAAATGTTCTGGAAACCACTAGGGAAGCCATTACTGAGGTCTAATAAAAACAGACAAGCGTAACTTGTTCTATATTTTTGTTTCAATCACACACAGATGAGACCCCGCTTTCCACACCAACTGCGAGAGACAGCCTTGACAAACTTTCTCTAACTGGGCATGGACAACCACTACCTCCAGGATTCCCATCTCCTTTTCTGTTTCCTGATGGATTGTCTTCCATAGAGACCCTTCTGACTAACATACAGGTAGGACTTTTTCACATTCTGGGAGAAAGGAACATGGAGGATTCAGCTGTCAATTTTTCCCAAAGTCATACTATCCCAGCTTAATCCATTCTTGAGACTGACAAAACCATGATAATGAATTTTTCTAGCAATTTGATATTTTAAACTTAATACACAAATTCAATTGGTTAGAAATACCCAAATGTGTATACTACATCTTAATAAAAACTTAGATGAAAGGACCTGGGCCTTTTAAAAACCATTCTGCTTAAATGTTCTCTTTATTGCCAATTAATAGTAGGAATCTAGCTGTTTAAGTTTGTCTGATGTATTAAAAGACAGTACACCAGTTCTAATAAATGTTTAGCTGTTTTTAAACTGCTGGCCTTTCAGTGAGGAAATGATATGTTTAGTCATTTAAATATGTCTAAATGAAAAAGAATCCAAAAAATCCCTTCTTTCATAAATTAGTTTATTTCAGTTAATAGGATTTCTTCAAAGAATAGACTTCAAAAAGTCATACAAAACTTTCCACAGATTTCCTATGTAGTCTTTAGGATGTATATTTTATGTACAGTACATTATGAATAAAAAATACCATTAACAATAACATAGAACATGGAGCCAAAATAATAAGTGTTTGGGATAAAAGAAAACATAATTTTTTGCCCACACATGAAGTGGTCATGTGGACCCCAGATGGAGCTTTTTGCCATCACTTCTCCACACTTAAAATAGCTGGTAGTAATATGCTTACAGATACTCTGGTGGT
>NW_011494748.1:4116936-4152093 GCF_000754665.1 Bison bison bison | reverse complement strand
CTTTGTTCTAGCATTCAATCCTTACTGGTATTTTTCTGTACACATTTCATACCATATTAAACTTTCTCCCAGTAGAAATGTAATTAATTTTATTTACCTCTCTAAGGACATAACAGAAGGCCTTTAATGTAACATATCTTCTCATCTGTTAATATGGAATTTTTAATACTAATGTAATTAGAATCTCCAGAACTGTATTCAACTTTAAGGTTTTATATCTCAGTAATTGAAATAAATCATCAATCTAACCTAAATGTAATCATAGCCAAATAACTGATTATATTTAAAAATAAACATGTAACTTTTTTTCTAAATTCAGCCCACATTATTGTTTTCTGAGTTAAAGTTCTTAATGCATTTCTCTTTTGTTAAAATAAGTGCTTTCAAAAATATCCCTCAACATTTCTGAATTTACACTTTGAGAAGTAAGGGAACAATTAAGTTTCTTTTGTATGTTCTGTGTGTGTGTGTACATATATATATTTATAAAATTCTATGTGAAGCAAATATACAGCTAAACATTTACTTAAGATTCTCCATCTAGGTGTCTGTATATTCACTAACTAAAGCCTCTTTAATGGGGAAAATAATAATTTAATTTCAATTTCAGCAAAGAAAACATTTCTGTGTAAACATTCACTAGTGCAAACCAGTTTGCTCATCTGAAGAGTAGATTTACACAGGGACCCTTGCGTTCTATGTGAAAACCACATCACTAAGTCAAATTCTGTGTTTGAGAATGTTTATCCACCCACCCATAGACAGTAATACACAGACTAGAAATGTTATCTGCTTGTGTGCTTGCATGCTAAATCGGTTCAGTCGGGTCGGACTCTATGTGACCCTATGGACTATAGGACTCCAGGCTTCTCTGTCCATGGGATTCTCCAAGCAAGTATCCTGGAGTGGGTTACCATGCCCTCCTCAAGACCTTCTGAACCCACAGATTTAACCCACGTCTCTTATGTCTCCTGCATTGGTGGGCAGGCTCTTTACCACTAGCACAACATGAGAAGCCCAGAAATGTTATCTACATCACCTCAAATTATAAGTATTTCTTTAAAGAAAGAAAAGAAGAAAAGAGAAAATTTCAGTTTTAAATTGTTCAAATTTTAGATAAATTATTTTTTACTGAATAGATCTCTGGAAATAATATATTCTCTAGCTTTCCAAACAGCCTTAAGATGATATATTAGGAAGCATTGATGATAGGAGTCAAGTCAAAGTAAATTATTTCTTCTAGTCCTAAATCATAGGATTCTGGGTCTGACAAAGTTAGAACACTCACAATAAAAATGCTCCATTTAGGGACCTCCCTCTATGTCCAGTGGTTAAGACCTTGCCTTCCAATGAAGGGAGTGCAGGTTTGATCCATGGTCAGGTAGCTAAGATCCCTCATGACTCACAGACAAAAAACCAGAACATAAACAGCCAAAGCAATATTGGAACAAATTTAGCAAAGATTTTAAAAATGGTCCACATCAAAAAAGGAAATAATATTTCATTTAAAATAAATTAAGCTGTTCACTTCAGTTTCACATATAGATGTATACAGATGAGATATTATATATGTATATGTATGAATGTGATACCTGTATACAAGGATATGTGCATGCACATATATGTTTGAAAGGTAAAATAAATATTGAAAATCTTACTAAGTGCAATATACAGTAAAACAAACGACAATACATCCATACATTCATACATACTTATATACATGTTCACACACACACACACAAGCCAGACATACATGCTAGATTTATGTTCAGTTATAGTTTCACATTATTTTGCAAAAGGTCATAGTTGCTAGCTCTTTTATTATTATTACATATATTGAGTTATAGTAATATCCTAGGAATGGTATAGAATATTTAAACAGTCATGACTCTGACTCATGGGGCATACAGTATAAATGTGTTTGCTGTCCAAATTCTAATTTGGGTAATTACATTCTGTCTACCTCAATTTCCTTTGTAAGTTCAATTATGTATAATGGGGTTCTCTGCTTTCTGTCTCAAATGGCAATACTCTTTTGGTGTGGTAAATTTAAAGCTCTATATTTCCTTTGAAGATACTTTATCACAATGACAATGAAAAATAATTGAGTTGAAAGTATTTGCATTTTTATATCATACAATATCATGTTTAAAATTAAAGGTTTATTGTGCATGTTTTCTATTTTAGAATATTGTGTTATATTTAAATTTAATGCACATAAACTCTATTTTTCTTAGAATTAATGACCAAAACTACTCAAAATAATATTTAAGGTGTTATTGTTCTAATATTCAATCCTTTGATTTCATGATATTGTGTAATTTGATAATTTTAAAATTAAAAATTTTTAATAGCTACTGTAGATGTCCCTTCCATGACACATTATCAAAATTGAATTTTCTTAAATGGTATTTCTTTGTGTTTTAAAAGAGGGCCTGTAGAAAAATACTATATGCTAGTATTTTAAAATATATATACTATATATAGTGTAGAAAATACGTTTTATATATAGTACAGAAAAATATTTGTAGTATAAAAATATATGTGTATACTGTATATATTTAGGTACAAGATTTTTGCTAGTTCCTAGAACTATACTATTCTTTCTTAAAGTTTGACTATTTTTATAAATTAGAAGTCATAAAGAATAAGGATATCTTCAGTAAAGAACAGCAATTTTACTTTAGTGACATTTAAATTCACTCTAGATTTTCCTTTTTAGAATTAAAAAAAATTATATGGAATTTTATTTTATTTTTCTATGTGGACAGTCTTTCATTATGGTTTCCTTAATCAAACGTATTCATGGACAACAACCTATGAGATTTTAGGTGTGGAAAGTAGAATTTTAGTATCAATTTACTGGATGTGACACCTTCAATCATTGATTATCATTTGAACAAACTGAAGGGAGAATTTTACCCACTATTCTCAATCTGAGCTTTCAAGCTGTAAATCATAACTGGGATACATTTGCACATAAGACTAGGAATAAATATGTTGCACTGTTTATTACCCTATTTACAAAAAATTATTTTAAAGGATAGTTAAATAAATAAAAAGTAGAAAAGAAAAATAAGGTACAGAATATAAAATTTAGTGAGGAGTGATATTAACCCTAAGGATATATGCCATAAGGGGAGTAAGATAGCTGTTTGGTTTATTCTGATTTGTCTATGTGGAAGTATTAAACAAACAAGGAAAATCTAAAAGGGATGTTAAAACCACAATGAATAGCAGGCTGAGATTGGTTCACTATGGTCTGACAAATAAACATATTCTGACTGTGGTATTTAAGAAGCATTCTTTACTTCTATATTTAATGGAAGACAATGAAAAATAATTTGACCAAAATATTCTGATTATACATATTCCAGTCTTTACATTTCAAAGTCATGATCAGTAATATATCTTATACATTTCAAAAAAATGAATCATTTTTATTTGCATTATTAATATGTATTTTAATTATAAAATATGTACTAGTAATTAGTTATATAGTTACTAATCTTCTCTAACTGATAAAAGAATTAGAAACTTTTCAAAATGATAAACGATAAAATAAGACATTGACTTCAAAATATGGGTAGACTAGCATCAGATACATTGGTTTTTATATTATGTCTTTTTATCTTTAATCATAGTATGTTATATCTTCTCCTGTGTGTCCCATTACCAATTTTGTGAAGAGAGATCATGGAAAAAACAGTAAACCACAGCAAATATTTTAAACTCAGTTTACTGTAATGAAGAGAGTGGCATTAATCTCTTAAAAATCTGGACTCTGTATCATATTTACTAATTTATATCATATACAACAACAATACAAATATTAATAGTAAAACTAATTTTATTGAGGACTTCCCTGGTGACTCAGTGGTAAAGAATTCCCTTACTAATACAGGACATGCAGGTTCCATCCCTGGGTCAGGAAGATACCATGGAGAAGGAAACGGCAACCCACTCCAGTATGCTTGCTGGAAAATCCCATGGACAGAGGAGCCTGGTGGGTTACAGTCCTTTGGATCCCGAAAAAAGTAGGGCATGACTTAGCAACTAAACAACAATATTTGCTGAATAATCTTAATATGTCCTTGTGCAGGAAATATACTCCTTTGAGTCTCCTCTACTCTAACACTACTTAAATTCTGATACTTCTAATTCACCAGTGTCAGAGTTTTTCCCATTACAAGCAATTCTGCGAGCTAAGCTGGGGGCCCTGCATTTTATCCTAGTTCAGGCATGATCTGCTTAGAGATAGCATCAGATCTCATAGATTAAGAGTTCAGCCTCACAAACCTGCTTCCTGCCCCCGCTTTCATTGCCAGTTGTAAGTCCTGGTTGTAACCTGTGCTTGTGACCAGCCAGCTACAGACTGGAGATTCCCACCATGCCTGCCAATTAATTTGTTAAAGCAGCTCATTGAACTTAGGAAAATGTGTTACTTATGTACCCGGTTTATTATAAAAGATTATAAATCAAGGTCGAGAAGGAGCGGGTGAATTGTCCAATACAATTCAGAAACAGATGGGAGAAATGTGTAGGGCAATGTATTTCGAAAGAGGCATAGAGCTTCCATTCCCTCACACGTCACCCACCCTGTACCTCTATACACTGACCAATTCAAAAGTTCTCTGAATCTCATCCATCCTTTAGGGAGTTGCCAAAAGTCAACTTATTAACAGAAACTCATATGTAGTTGCAAGGAGTTTATTATGAATAACAGAAGACCCATTTCACCTCTGTTGTTTTTATCATTTAGGAAGTTCCATTCCCTGTAAGCATCTCTAGATACCAGTATCCAGTATAGGATACCTAGAAGTGCTTTTGATGGAGAATTCATCGTTAATCAACTTTGAAGTACAGTAACCATAACAGTAAACCAAGTATAGTATCTTTTGTCACAAGAGTGGCAAAAATGCTTTAGTTGATACTGTTCTGTCATATTTTTTAAAGTTCCTAACTTCAAGGCACACTATTCTTTTTCGGAATGAAACACCAAACAAAGAAAAAAAGAAAAACCAAAAACCTCAGGGCAGTCCTGACCTAGGTTTAGTCAGCTTACTCGTTTGGAACCTTAGACAAGTCACCTTCTCCTTCTGGACCTTGGTTTTCTCATCTTTGAAAGGTTTAAACTAGACTAGATAATGGCTAAAAATCTCCTCCAACTGGGTTTGTTGTTGTTGTTTCGTTGCTCAATAGTGTCCGACTCTTGTGCTACCCGATGGACAACAGTCTGCCAGTCCCCTCTTTCCATGGGATTTTCTAAGCAGGAATACTAGAGTCTATGTGATCCCATGGACTACAACCTGCCAGGCTCCTTGTCCATGGGATTTCCCAGGCAAAAATACTGGGTTGCCATTTCCTTATTTACTCTCATTAGAAATAGCAAACTACTGAACACAAATTTGTACAAAATACAAATATGTACCAAGTAAGCTTTTCTTCCTCTAGGATCTAACTAATAAATTAAGAAATGCTTCTGTCATATCAATATCACTGTAAGTCTCCTATACAGGCAGATACTTATACTTCCTAGGCAAGAGAAATAGTTGACATATTGCTAGATTAATGTGTCCTTTATATATGTAGTTTATAAACTCATTCCCTGAAAAATGATAGAAATTTGTTTACAAGTCATAGTACTTTAGAAAGCAAAAATACTTCTGTATTATGACAAGCATTATGTCTGCATATAGAAAAGAAATCTGAAGTCAAACAACCACTATCTTTAATAACTGCTGTGTCATAGACTAAATTTAAAATGCATTTTTTTTTTAAGAGTCGTTACTATCCAGCTTCAACATCATGAGAACTGACGTCCCCTTGGGAACAAATTTTATGTTTTAAACCTTGTTTCCTTTACATTAAATCACATTGCCATCGTAGAATTTTGCTTGATATCGCATGACCACATGAGACCTAGCATTTAGTGTGACCTTTTGCATATGATCTACCTGGAAAATTTACAGAAGTTACACAAATCCGATAGTACTGTTATCACTGATGGTTAAAATGGTGTCCCAGTGATTTGTAGATGTTGTGAACACTACTTGCTTTTGTTTTTCCCAGTCCCCTGCTGCACTGAAATTTAATTGGTTTTCCGTATTTTTTCAGAAGAGCTGTCACAGACAATAACATATTTTTTGCATATGTATCAGTTTGGCTCTAGTGAAGATTTTTGTTCACACTGGACTCCTACTGATGTGCACTGATTTAAAGTCTAAAAATGAAACTTAATTTTATACAGCTTATAAGTAGTCCCTAGAGGGTATTGGATCCTAAAGCTAATATTTTTCAGACATAATCAGCAGGAATAAGTAATGTACTACCATTAGCGACATTAACAGCAATGTAACAGAAGGAAACAATAAACATAAATGTTCTTAGCAACTTTATATTTACAACAAATATTAATATAAAATTACACAAATTAGAGCTGCAGCTTAACACTATTCAACACGTTTATTCATAATGATTGTTTCATATTTAAAGAACACCAAAATATTGTGTTTTGTCAGCCAAGGACAATAATAGTTTAATAGTAATTTATTTTAAACAGCTACTGATAATACAACCAATCAACACATTAAGTGGTGCCAACATTGGCATCTTGCTAAATAATCTCTAGACATTGCACAGAGAGTACATCTTTCAAAGATAAGTCAACAAGAGCAATCAGAGCAGAAAATTAGAATTTGGTATCTTAGAATTAAAATACAGCTAAACTAAAGTTTTAATTGGGGTGATCTAAAAGGGCACTTGATGTAATGATCTCTTTCATTTGTTACTAATTGTTTGTTCCTGATGAAGAAGAAACATATACAGGAATGTTGCCGAATTAAGATGGCAGTTTCCTTAGCAGCTATGTTTTATTGTTAAAAACAAAAGAGTAGAGAGAAGTGAACTGCCATCCAGCTTGTTTCCTATCACAAAAATTAATCCAGAAAATTCAGGATCAGTTATACCAAATATTAAATATTAATAGCTTATATGTGCTTGAAAAGAGACTTAAAAAGACTTGTGACAATTGGGCTGAACTGAAGGTACATTCCTATTGCGTTAGCAAGTCAAGCTGGAATTGAAATGTATGAATCAAACTTCTTATGTCGTATCCTATAAAGGGTTAAAGGGGTCTCAAATAAATCTACAACTGGCATTAACTACCATTTCATTTCTAATTTCATTTGAAAAATTCAGCTGCTGATGTTCACAATCCAAAGCATCTTTTCCAAAAGGGCATTTTGAATTGCTGAGTTGAGAAGTATTGAAATCTTAGCTCCAATTTTTACTGATAACTTTAGTAATAATTTTCTAATGCATCTTAGCAGAGAACACATGCATAACGCTTTGCATAGGTTTTACATATTCTCATAATCTCATTTTTGAAAATTTCAGAATACTACTCATATATTAATACAGCATATAGTCAAATTATATACGGAGAAGGCAAAGGCACCCTGCTCCAGTACTCTTGTCTGGAAAATCCCATGGACGGAGGAGCCTGGTAGGCTACAGTCCATGGGGTCGCTAAGAGTCGGACACAACTGAGCGACTTCACTTTCACTTTTCACTTTCATGCATTGGAGAAGGAAATGGCAACCCACTCTAGTGTTCTTGCCTTAAGAATCCCAGGGACGGGGAAGCCTGGTTGGGCTGCTGTCTATGGAGTCACACAGAGTCGGACCCAACTGAAGCGACTTAGCAGCAGCAGTAGCAGCAAATTATATATATATTATTTTATAATCAGTTATATAAATAGATATAATTTGCTTTTGCCATATACTATTATTATATATTGGAGAAGGCCATGGCACCCCACTCCAGTACTCTTGCCTGGAAAATCCCATGGGCAGAGGAGCCTGGTGGGCTACAGTCCATGGGGTCGCGAAGAGTCGGACACGACTGAGTGACTTCACTTTCACTTTTCACTTTCATGCATTGGAGAAGGAAATGGCAACCCACTCCAGTGTTCTTGCCTGGAGAATCCCAGGGACGGGGGAGCCTGGTGAGCTGCCGTCTATGGGGTTGTACAGAGTCGGACATGACTGAAGTGACTCAGCAGCAGCAGTATTATTATATATACCCTAAAATGTATCCTCTGTTTAGAGCCATTTTGATAGATTTTTTAAAAATAATGCATTACTAAGCCATGAAGCTTTGGATCCTAATAGAAGTTTTGAATCCTTCTATTCAATAAATTTTTGAAATCTACTCTACAGCAGGCACTCTCTGAGTTTTAGTACCCATAGTACCCCATGAGAGAAAATGTCTCTGCCTCAGAGGACTTACATTTCAGTGAAGAAGATGCAAAATATGCCACTAAACAAATAAACAGATGACAATATTACATAATAAACGACATGAAGAATTTTAAGGAGGGAATAAAAAGTTTGAGTTTGGAGGGCTAGTCCAGACGAGATGTGAAGAGAACGGTTTTCCCCAGTGATGACTGAACAAAGGTGAAATGAATGTAGGAGTGAGCCATGCAAAACCTGGGAGGAAAAGCATTCAGGAGGGAAACAGAGAGCCAAGTGCCTGGTGCAGAAACAAATTGGTGCCTTAAGAAATAAATGGCCACTCACGTTGTATATAATCTCAGTAGGGAGTGGCAGAGAATGAGCCCTGAGAGACAGGTGAGTATTGCTAACATCACAAGGGGTTACATAAACTATGTCAGATAATTACACATGGAACAAATCAGTCTAATTTTCTTCACAATATTTAATTTTAAGATACACTTATGTGTTGCCCTCATGTGGTATTAAACCTAGATATTCTAATTAGAAGCGATTGAACCTGCATGCCAAAAATATTTGTCTTCCTAAATAGTTTAATTAAACATAGAAAAATTTTGCTTTACTTTGACTATTTATCTTAGTGAATACAAAGTGACTGCACAACAGGAATGAAGATATTTGATAAGTGGGCTGTTCTCTTTTAAAATATGTTAAAGTAATGAATGAAATGTACTTCATCCAAAATATTATAATTCTGAATACCTTCTTTGTACAGGGGCTCTTGAAAGTTGCCATAGACAATGCCAGAGCTCAAGAAAAACAGGTTCAACTTGAAAAAACAGAACTGAAGATGGATTTTTTAAGGGAAAGAGAACTAAGGGAGACACTTGAGAAGCAGTTGGCAATGGAACAAAAGAATAGAGGTATTTTTAAACTTCCAAATAAGTTTAATACTTAGCATCAAATATTCAGCATAACAATATTTTGTGATTTACTATGAAACTGTAACTTTTTTGTTTTTACTTGTAGCTATAGTTTAGTGCAGGATTTGAATCCTGAGCTTAACCTTTAAAGGACATAGTTTCTCGTCTCTTCGTACCATATATATAATGAAATATATCCATTATATCATTAATCACATAATTTTTACTGCTTATAGATTTAACCAATTCATAGTTTTAAAATAAGGAGTTCTGATAAGATGACAGCCATGAAGAAGAATTCTATATTCATTCATAATTGCCCTTTGAAAAGCTTGAGTTAAAGTCATAAAACTAAAATAGAAAAATACTGATTATTCAAGCGAAGCAGATTTAGTGAGATATTTATCAACTGAAATGGAAGACTGATGAATATCTGAACAAATGACCAAAGTTGAGTGTTTGTATAATTTTCTTTCTGAATGCCTCATTTTCATCCAACAAGGTCAAATACACATCAGAGTAGAAACTGATGTGAATTTTTATTGGGTAAAAATAATGTTATTATCAGTCTATGAACTGCTGCTTTTTACACACTTTACAGTGCATGTTTAGATAATTTTGAAGGTCATTCATATTTGTCTGCTTATTTTATGTATGACATCCAAGAGTGTTTTCTTTACAACTTCCCCTCTGCTTCAACTCTAAAGTTCTCTTCAATATTTAAAAGGGGAAGCTCCTTTTCTCTCATTTAATAAATATCCACTATAAATAATCCACACTTTCTTCTGATATATGTGACGTGGTCATTTTAAAATAATTCTTTCTTTCAAAACTTGCAGAACTAATAGGTTTTTTATTAGTTACTATGAAGCAATAGTTAGTCAGTTCCCAGGATGAGGCTTTCAGGCAGCTGGCACGCTGGGTGTAGAGCACTGTTCTAAGTAATGTGACTTCACATAGATTTAGCTACTAGAGTAAGCAAAACAAGGTAAATGTTGATGGTGGGATATGTTCTGAGTAATGAATATGGTCAAACGGTTCATTCTTTGGAACCATCTTCCATGAGATAGCCATGTCGCAATTTTGTTCTTACTTGGAGAAGTCTTTTTCAAACAAAACTTAAAAGCAAAACCCTGAATTCTTAAGGTAACCTTTTGGTTACTTGAGAGATGTTCAGAATTGTGTTGTTTTATAACTGTTGGAAAATTTACATTGTTTTATTCCTTTAACTGCTAAACGTATAGGACAAAGTGTTTCACAGACAACATCATGAACCTACCATTTAATTAATTATGAACAACAAGTTAAAGTTAATGACTATCAATAATGATCTATATGAATGTGTCTATGGAAGCCGTGTGTTATCCTGAAGAGGGAAACATGGCAACCCCATTTGCTTCAATCATGTAGGAGGAAAACAAACAGTCAATGGCAAGGTACTGGGTATTGAGCTTCTAGTGCCATGCGAATAAACAATCCAAATAAGTAATTCAGCAATTACTGTTTCTTTTCAAAGAGACAACGTAAGCAATCATCTTTAGAAAGGAAAAGAGTAGGCAAGTAACTTTGTTAAGATTTTCACAGTATTAAATAAAGGAAATTAGCATTTATTTGAAACCAGTTTTGTTTTTTCTTATACGATTTGACTCTATGTAAAAACAATTTTCTGTAAATATATGTTACCAGCAACAATAAACTATAAGATAATGGTCTGCCATTTGAATAATATTGATTATAAAAATAGGATTTGTGGAAACTGGAAATTCAAAGTAACACTCTTACATGAACCATTATTACCTTTTTTGATGTCTTGACTGAATACTATGCTAGGTAAAAAATGTTGCTTGTTAATCTGTAGTAAGTAATTATATAATAAATTTGGAATGGTTACTTCTTATGACTAATTCTGCCAGAAGGATTTTCTCATACTGATTCTGTCACACTCATATACACAATGTTTATCAACCATCCAAAAAAAAATTATTTCAAAGAAAACACTTTTATGCTTTCCATATGCTGATTGGTTACTTTATATATAGTGTAAAAGTTAAAACAATGATCAATTATTATATGTATGAAAGTACAGTTAACATACATTTATGGAGAAAATTTGTTATTATTTATTGATTACATATTATGTACAAATACTTAAATTGGTCAGTAGGAAAAACATTCATCATAATTAACTTTTTGTATCATAGGTTACTTTTTTAAGTAGCAATGAAGTTTTATACTCATCAAACTCCTACAGTCTAAAAGTGTAACTTTCCTGAAATGTATAATACTGCAAATACATCTGCTATGAAATTATTAATATCTTAAGCAAATTGCAATCATTTCATCAAAAAAGTATGTTTATATATATATATATTAACAATAATAATAATTAGTTCCACATATGCAATAGTATTTATTACAAGAAAGAATTATTAAAAATTTTGCTGGTATAACATTTTTGTAAAGATAGGGGGAATGCTCCATTTACTACTCAAAATTAATGTTTCATAAAGAGAGACTAATCTTAAAGGTTTATACTATTCAGATTACTTTGCATTTGTCTGATTCAAGGGCAGAGACTAAACTACAAAATTTATTTAATCAGACTTCTTTTATCAGTGAGTATAAATATTTATTAAAATTAGTTTCCCATTAAAACTGTCTCCACATATGATAATTAAAGGCATTCTTGTAGTAGTTCAAGGCTAAACAGAAATTGGCCTCCTTGGACATTTTACTGAGATTTATTTTAGGTAAAAGTGGGTTATTGTTGTTTTTTTGTTTTTGTTTTGTTTAAACTTCCTCTGCACAGATAGGTGCAGTCCAGCAGGGGAAAAAATAATATTATTTTAAAAATAGAGACCGTTTGTGGAGATGTGAACATTGCAAAAATTCTGAAAAATAATAATGTATATATACTCTTTTCCAGCCATAGTTCAAAAGAGGCTAAAGAAGGAGAAGAAGGCAAAGAGAAAATTGCAGGAAGCACTTGAATTTGAGACAAAACGGCGTGAGCAAGCCGAACAAACACTAAAACAGGCAGCTTCAACAGATAGTCTCAGGGTCTTAAATGGTAAGAGGATGTGTCTTTATGCATGGCTAACTAACTTTCATTGTGAATACTCAAAACACAATTTACATGTGTTTGTGGGTTTGTATTTCTATGGCTGGTGATTCATTAAGCTCTTTTTGAAAGCATGGTGGAGAGAAAAGTCACATATGTTGGGGGAAATGTTTTATTTCATGGGTGCTTCCACAGTTTCGTTACTTCAGTATCTGAGATGATATTGCTTTTCTATTTAACCAATTCTGTCTGTACTGAAACATAATAAAATATTAATATGAGAAGTTCTCAACCCCCCCATCTCATTTTCTGAACAATTTTGCATTATTTATCCATTCAAATCTTCTGATAATTCTCATGGTTATAGTCTTTGTTCAACCTTTGAAAGATGACAAAGATTTATGTAATTTTAATTCAGCACCAAAGTAACAGGTTGCTTTTTTTTTAAAGGACAATGGGAATCAAATGAAATGTGTGTCACTCTTACCTTTCTGTTTTTAGACTCTCTGACCCCAGAGATAGAAGCTGACCGCAGTGGCGGCAGAACAGATGCCGAAAGGACAATACAAGGTGGGAATTTGCAAAAGGCTGTAAATCTAGATCTTGCTCTATGAGTTTTTCCTCTGCTTTAGCCTGCTATTCAAGCATGTAGCCTACCATCTGGGCCACATCAAAACAAGTTCAAACAAGGTCAAGTTCATCTTGCTTGTTTATATGAGTGAATTCATTTTGTGCTGATAGATTTTCTTTAAATTAACAGGTCATTTCTGTTTATACAATGCAATTAAAAAGGAATAATTAATTTTAAACAATGTATGATTTAATCTGGAACACAGTAAATGTGTTTTATTGAATGTCTAAAGCCCAATCTAATAGATGAAAGTTTTATAAATTCTATATCAATAAAATCATGAGTTAATTAGGGAGTTCTTAAAATTTGAAATTATCTTCTTTTTGTTTTAGTGACAACTAATGCAAGGTACATGTAAAATAAACCAGGTGAAAGCTAACAATAAATAAGATTATTTGATCCTATGTGGACTTTCCAAGTGGACTGTGTGCCATTATATACATTTTAATAACACAAATCTGCTGAGCAAAATCATATAGAGAATACTAGAGAGAGTTTTATTAAAAACTCAGAAAAGCAAAATATGTGTATTGCAAAGACCATGCTGTTAGGAGAGAGCAAAATCTGAAGGTAGCATTTATAGCCTCACATCTATTCTAGACAATAAACTCAATCTAACAACATGAATACTAAACAGTAAAAAGGGCGTTAAATGAAAATGATTCTTCAAAGGGAAGCCTAAAATGATTAACTGCTATAATCCTCCCGATTGCTTTTATTTTGCATTTTAAGTTCATTCATTTGGGGGATATTGTTTGACATTAATCGTGTTACTCAGTCAGTTCCAAAAGTATCATTCTTAGTTTACTATAAAGGAAATATAATTGTGTGAAGTATTATATATGCAATAAATAAAAATCAGAAACCATAGACATTTCTGGAGAATGTTTTTTGTGTATTA
This sequence comes from Bison bison bison, assembly GCF_000754665.1. Taxonomy (NCBI): domain Eukaryota; kingdom Metazoa; phylum Chordata; class Mammalia; order Artiodactyla; family Bovidae; genus Bison; species Bison bison. The sequence goes on along the minus strand of NW_011494748.1, from coordinate 4,138,337 downwards.
ATTGATTTTACCATGATAATTATTTTTTAAATCCTAAGGCTTGAACCATATGTTATTATGAGACATCTTGTAGAGAAGATTTCATTTTTTAGAGCATTATAGGTTTCAGCAAAATTACATATATGTGTGACTATAATATTATGAAACTCAAATGATCTATGTTGCTTTGTAAAGAATTGCATGCATATGTTAACAAATTACTAATAACAAAGCCAGTCCTCTTTATCAGGGACAGTATGTCCATTGTGAACTATCAGAACTGTGGTCTGTGTATTTGCGGACTCCTCAGGTACTAACTTAGTTAATGTGCAAAGTGCTGGACATAAAAAAGCATAAATAAGCAGGACGCATAAATAAGCCTCCTGGTAAATGTGATATATAAATTATCTGATATCCACAGAATTCTCAAGGTGATTAGAATTCAAGCAAGAAAAATTATGGACACTATATTCTTTCATACACATGGGAAGTTTAAGAAGGCATTGCTGCTGCTACTGCCGCTAAGTCGCTTCAGTTGTGTCCGACTCTGTGCGACACCATAGACGGCAGCCCACCAGGCTCCCCAGTCCCTGGGATTCTCCAGGCAAGGACACTGGAGTGGGTTGCCACTTCCTTCTCCAATGCATGAAAGTGAAAAGTGAAAGTGAAGTCGCTCAGTCGTGTCAGACTCCTAGCGACCCCATGGACTGCAGCCTACCAGGGTCCTCCGTCCATGGGATTTTCCAGGCAAGAGTACTGGAGTGGGGTGCCATTGCCTTCTCCGTAAGAAGGCATTAGGCAACAATAACATTTCTGCATAGTTGACATAATATATATTTCATGAGTTTGCTATTAGCATTATTTGGATCATCAATTAAGGCTATAATTATTTTATCAGAATTTGTAAAACACAAATTCAGATGTATATTTCAATATGGGCTAAGGTCTTACTATATAGGTCAAAGTTTTGACTACTTTCAATTTCTATTATGATTTACTTATACTCTGAAGAAAATTTTTAGTCATAAGTTGCATTCTTTCTGCCATCCAGAATGTTATATATAACACAGAAAACCCACTCAAACAACTCTATAACTCAGGAAAGGAGAAACATTTAAATGACAATTATACATAGTTACTTAAAGCAAATATTGTTTTTTATGGGGTTATTTATTGCTTTCTCTTAATTATAACGTGAAACAATTTTTTCAATTCTTTCATTCATCTTATCAATTAAAAAGATGAGTTCCTCAAGTCTAATATAAATAATCAATAATATTCTAATTTTTGTGCACTTACACTTGAATTTAAGGATTTTTCTGATAATCGTACTCTTCAATGAAAGCTTTTTTTGTAAGACACCTTAATATTAATGGTTTTAATTAGATAATGTGAATTTTTCTCCAATGTAATCTAAAAAACACATGTAGATGAATCTGTGTTTCTATGTGTTAATTGCTACCGATTAGCTCACTTGATACTACCCAAGACTTTTAAAATACGAAAGCAAAGAGATCATCTTTTGCTAGTCTAACCCAACTAAATGAGTTCATTTAGTCCTTTGAAACATTTTTTTTTAGCCTTGGAAACTAAATTCATAAATTTAGAAGCTAACAAAATAGCAAAATTAATGATGCAGAGAAAATATCAAAGAACAAGGACTGTGTTTAGTAAAATGAGGAGTCTAAGTTCAAGAATGGGAAAGGCAAAGGAAAAAGAACCAGAACTCACTGCTAATTTGTGAAATGGTCTATATCAGATATTTTGACAGCTCTAAGCATGTGTTGCTTCACAACTCATGAATGACACGAACACAACCCTGCTCCCTTCCCAGGAGTTATGAGTCTCTGTATTCTTTCTTGCTCCCAATCCAACCATAATTGAAATTATTCTGTATTCCAAAATAAGCTCAACTTAATTAGGAATGAAAAAGGAACCGCACATTTCTTTATACTTGGCATGTCCTTACTCATTTTTAATATTTTGTTAATAAATGAGCCAGATTTGTCCCATGAGTTAGTCACCTAGCAGTCAGGTACTTAAATACTACTCAGTTACCCCCAAATAAATGTTGCTTCATTAGTATTTAGTAGCATCATTTATGTAAAAGTACAGAGGTGGGGAAGAGTAAAACAGAAAGCAGCTTAGAAACTACTATTGCTGATCAAGAGGCTCTAAATAATTTACTTATCTGGATAAGTAAGGTAAATCAGCTCATACTATACAGGAATGAAGTTTTCCTTACTGATATTTCTGGTAACTAAACTCAAAATTAATAAGCTTGGTGGAAATTTAATGAATATATATCTATATCTGTATGTCTATATGTGTGTATATATATATATATTTATCAAGTTCAGTTCAGTTGCTCAGTCGTGTCCGACTGTTTGCGACCCCATTAACCGCAGCACGCCAGGCCTCCCTCTCCATCACCAGCTCCCAGAGTTCACCCAAACCCATGTCCATTGAATCGGTGATGCCATCCAACCATCTCATCCTCTGTCGTCCCCTTCTCCTCCTGCCCTCAATCTTTCCCAGCATCATTTTCAAATGAGTCAGCTCTCCGCATCAGGTGGCCAAAGTGTTGGAGTTTCAGCTTTAGCATCAGTCCTTCCAATAAACACCCAGGACTGATCTCCTTTAGGATGGACTGGTTGGATCTCCTTTCAGTCCAAGGGACGCTAAAGAGTCTTCTCCAACACCACAGTTCAAAAGCATCAATTCTTTGGCGCTCAGTTTTCTTTATACTCCAACTCTCACATCCATACATGACCACTGGAAAAACCATAGCCTTGACTAGACAGACCTTTGTTGACAAAGTAATGTCTCTGCTTTTCAATATGCTGTATAGGTTGGTCATAACTTTCCTCCCAAGGATTAAGCTCTTTTAATTTCACGGCTGCAGTCATCATCTGCAGTGATTTTGGAGCCCAGAAAAATAAAGTCAGCCACTGTTTCCACTGTTTCCCCATCTATTTCCCATGAAGTGATGGGACCGGATGCCATGATCTTAGTTTTCTGAATGTTGAGTTTTAAGCCAACTTTTTTACTCTCCTCTTTCACCTTCATCAAGAGGCTTTTTAGTTCCTCTTCACTTTCTGCCGTAAGGGTGGTGTCATCTGCATATCTGAGGTTATTGATATTTCTCCCGGCAATCTTGATTCCAGCCCGTGCTTCGTCCAGCCCAGCGTTGTACTGGGCTGGACATTACATACTCTCCATATAAGTTAAATAAGCAGGGTGACAATATACAGCCTTGACGTACTCCTTTTCCTATTTGGAACCAGTCTGTTGGTCCATGTCCAGTTCTAACTGTTGCTTTCTGACCTGCATACACGTCTCTCAAGAGGCAGGTCAGGTGGTCTGGTATTCCCATCTCTTTCAGAAATTTCCACAGTTTGTTGTTGGCAATTTGATCTCTGGTTCCTCTGCTTTTTCTTATACATACATATATATACACATATACATATATATATATTTAAAACAACTTTTTGCAGGAGCTGGATTTTATATTGATTAACTCTTTTATGCCTAAATCTTACAGATTTATATGTCATGATTTGTGATGACGTTTAAAAATTATATCTTACTTTAAAGGTTTTCGTAAGATACTTTATATATATGTATATATATACATATATATAAAAGTGAAAGTCACTCACTCATGTCCGACTCTGCAACCCCATGGACTATACAGTCTATGGAATTCTTCAGGCCAGAACACTGGAGTGGGTAGCTGTTCCCTTCTCCAGGGAATCTTCCCAATCCAGGAATCGAACTTAGGTCTCTCACATTGCAGGTGGATTCTTTACCAACTGAGCTATCAGGGAAGCCCTGTATATATATAGTGGTTTAGTCACTAAGTCGTGTCCCACTCTTGCGATTCCATGGACTGTAGCCTTCTAGGCTTCTCTGTCCATGGGATTTTCCAGGCAGCAATACTTAGTGGTTTGCCATTCCCTTCTCCAGGGGATCTTCCCAACTCAGGGATTGAACCCAGGTCTCCTGCACTGCAGGCAGATTCTTTACTGACTGAGCTACCAGGGAAGTCCTGGTGTGTGTGTGTGTGTGTGTGTGTGTGTGTGTGTGTGTGTATATATATATATATATATATATATATATATATAATAGAGAGAGTCAGTATAAATATTTATTTAACTATTTTTTGGACAGGTTAATAAATATCCTCCGAAACCTGAGTCCCTCACACATATGAATGCACATCTACACAATGTATGCAGCCAAATCTATAATATTATGTGTTCCTTCTACTGAATCCTAGTCTCTCATTTTTGATAGCTTCCACTTAGATGATTTAAGCTGTATCTTTTAATAGTTTAAAAAATTTAAAAAATGTCTCTCCAGCCAATCCAGACATCTCTTAAGAGTTCCAAATAATATCCAATTGGAATTTGGGTGTCTCACAGGGACCTCAAAGTCCAGTGCATAAAACCTAAAGGGTCCTTCACCTTCTTCCCCCTGCCGACCTGTTTTCTTCTACTTTCCTTCCCTTTGGTTCTCTCTACTGCCCAATCCAATATCCTCCTTAATACACAATGAAGAAAGTGAAGCTGATGGCTCCCTCCCTGTCTTTTACACACAAGCATGACTTTTGCCCTTCACTCTCTGTTGTGCCATTGATTTTTTTTTTTTTAATCTAGAAAGCTTTACATCTTTCTCCACCTCCCAGTGGCATTTCTCTCTCTTTCCTGCCTTTACTTACTCATTCTTTAAGTCTCATCTTAGAAGTCACAGCATCCAGAAAGGCTTTTCAGACTCCACATCTACCCCTGCAGCTTCTCCCTGCCCCTCTTCACAGAGGTTTTTATTATATCTTCTCCACAATCACAGCTGTGCATTGGCAGTCACTTTTTAAATATTTTCTTCTTCCTTTCTCTGGGTGGTAGCCAGGCAGAGTGTGAACCATGCCTGCTTTGTTCACCCCTGTGCTCCTAGTGTCTGTAAGTATGCTTGACACTTACACATCAGTGAGTCACATGTTTGTGCCACATTCATGGTGCCCAAATGTTTGACACATTGTGATGCTCGCTAATCCCTGAAGGAATGTACTGGTGAGTTAGGACCTTTGGTCTTGTGGATGAATGTCAAGTATTCCTATTCTGACATTTTTCTGACATTGGTGGGAGAGATTGGAGGAAGCAAAGGGTAATATGATTCATCCTAAGAAAGTCAGAATTACAAATTCTGGGGGAATTTTCATTTTTGATAGCTGAATTAACAGAATGTGCTTGCCCTTCCTGGCTGCATTTCTGTTACTTTATTCTTACACATTTGACTCAAGATTTGGATTCTGTGAATATTTACCTACTGTAGCCTGCCAGGATCCTCTGTCCATGGAATTCTCCAGGCAAGAATACTGAGGTGGGTTGCCAATCCTTTCTCCAGGGGAACTTCCTGACCTAGGGATCAAACGTGAGTTTCCTGCATTGCGGGTGATTCTTTAAGGTCTGAGCCACCAGGGAAACCCAACATTCACTTACACCCATTTAAAATTTCTGTTTAACTTCATATACCATAATCACGTTTCTTAAATAACTTTTTTTTTGGTTTTTAAGCATTAACCTCATGCTTCTTTTCTGATTTGATTCTTATAATTTCAAATGATTTAATCTCCTTATATTGTTTAGATATTCAATATATAAACATGAAGTATAACATGGGAGAATCATGAATTAGTACTCTTTTATCTATGTCTTTTATAAATTTTCAAAAAGTCTAAGAGTTCACTTTCAAAGTAGCAGCTTTCTTTTTCATTCTAAGTGAAACCCGTCCTCTTAAATCCAAAAGTAATTGTTGAAATTAATGGGACTGTAGACCACAGTTCCTCTGACATCTTAGTATATCTGCAAGTTATGCTTGCAAAATCTTGACTCCACTTGAAAGTACATCTCTTTTATTTACATCCAATGTCCATAATCAAAACTGCTTGGCTTTTTATTCTATTTTTGACTGATCTCAGATCATAGAAAACCAAATGTTCTTCCAATAAAAGAACATAAAAGACTTGCCTTCATATTAGCAATGTTTTTGTTCCAATTTAATATCTTCTTTTCTGCTTCCTAGATATTTGAAGATACGTGTTGAATTTAAAAATTATTCATTTATTCAACAAATGTTTATTGAACACTGATGAAATGCCAAGCACACTTATATGATGTTACTGCCTTAGCACTGGGAAGATGCTTTACAAATAAATTAAATCTCTTCATTTTGCAAGAGAGGAAACTGAGGTTTAGTAAGGGTATGTTATTTGATAAAGATTACACCATGAGTTAGGCTTCTCAGGTGGCGCTAGGGGTAAAGAACCTGCCTGCCAATGCAGGAGACTGGAGATGTGGGTTAGATCCCTAGGTAGGGAAGATCCCCTGGAGTTGGGCATGGCAACCCACTCCAATATTCGTGCCTGGAGAATGCCATGGACAGAGGAGCCTGGTGGGCTATAGTCCATAGTTTTGCAAATAGTCAGACACAACTGAAGTGACTTAGCATATGTGCATACACACCATGAGTTAATCAGAATTGGGAAAATAATATAGTCCAATTGCTTTTCTCATCCCTTGTTTCCTTCCCAGCTGTTTTTAGATTAAGATTGTTAAAGTGTTGTTCTTTTAACATATGTTATTGTTGTTATTATCTGTTTAGTAACTGACAGATCCTAAACCTTAATGATGTAGGGTAAGCTTATTAGTGACATATGTATCTTTCTCTGTTGAGTCAAATGTTCCAGCATACATTGAATGCCCTAGTATACACTTTCTTTCATTTGGACTTAGTGATATTACATAGTAAGTGGAGTTTTGCTTATTAAACTAGTGAGGTGGATTAGGAATTCTTATTTATTGAGACTTCCTGTATATTCTAATTTAAAGGTAAGACACAGAAAGGCTAATTAACATTCTCACTTTTGCACTATGATTTAGTGGGGCTGCTGACATTTAAATTTAGATTTCTGACCCCAGAGTCTTTGTTTTCTCTCCATGCTTTGCTATGTAGATTTACATGTCTCTTTTCTAGGATAACCACCTGAAGCCCATTTGCTCATTGCGGATAGTTAGCTCATTGACTGTTAATGGCTTCAGCACTTCAAAACAGTCTACTGATAGCAACTAGGGAATGGTGTGCAATTGGGAAAAATGTTGTTTTCCAGATTTTTGCTATTTAATCAGTCATTTATGCCTATACCATGTTTATAGACACTTCCAGACATGCTGAGAAAAATATCATTCTAAATGAAGCATTTAAAATAACAATAAAAGAAATTAAGAAATTAATCATATTTACCTAAAATATGTACCTACATCCCTGCAATTTAGCATGCAGTGAACTTAGGACAAATGCAAAATCAGATGCAATTCCATGTTCAGTTTAGTATATAACGTTTAAAGAATCTCTTCATTTCTTCTATGCCATGTGTTTGAACAGAGGTTGTTAAATGGTACCCCAAGATTCTATACTGTTAAGGGTTCTACGTTGAACTCTACTTAAACTTACCATATGAAAATCTATGTGAATGTGTTAGGTAGTTAGAATAGGAAAAAGGAGTCCAGAATGGTGGTGGCTAAAACAAGGAAGGGAAAAGCCCACGAAAATAGAACAAAGGAAGGTCCAAGGACCGGAGTGAGGACCTCAGGTAGAAGAAACAGCACTCCTGGCTAGCCCAGTTTACATAGGGCAGGCCCAGGGGGAGGAAAAAACATATAAGAAGAGGAGCCAAAGGGCTGGGGTTCTCTCTCTCTGTCTCTCTCTCTCTCTCTCTCTTCTCTTTGTGTCTTTTGGGTCAGCATGCCCTCACGCCTCGAGAATGTATTTTCCTTTATTTTCTAAATAAAACTGAGCTGTAACACAGAGCTGTAACACTTATCTGTCTGAGAGCTGTAACACGGACTGCCTGAGAGCTGAGACACGGTCTGTCCAAGGGCTGTAACGTTCGTCACTTCATATTTTTGTTGTGATGAGGCAGAACCGAGGAAATTACACCCTCCCTTGACAAATGTATTGTTTCAATTTGATTTCACTTAATTGTCTTATGTGTATTTCTAATCCTTAAAAAAGACCCTTAAGTCTAATGGGGGCATGAAAGTTCTCTAGATAGACCTACAGAATCTACCAATTAAGAAATGTTAGGAGTCAAGTCTAGATTCACGTCTCTGCTCCACTATATTTTTTCTCTGTAACAATTGCTTAACCTCAGAGGGTTACTATGCATATTAAATAAAATAACCCAAGTAAAGCACTTAGCATATACTGGGCAATAGTATGTACACAGTTAAGCTTTAGCTGTTAATATTAAATTTTATTATTATGAGTTAACATATTTATAGTGCCTAGCAACTGGTAAACAAACACTGAAGCTATTATTACTCTAATATATAATTTGCTTTTCTTTTTATTTCAGAAAATCATTCTTTATTTATAGCACAGTGTTGATTTAGTCCCATAGTAAAGTGTTTGCCAAAATTTATGAAAAATATTTTTTGTTACTTGAACATAATTTTTTTATATATAAAATATCTGTATATAGCTTAAAAGAGGGAGGCTTTCATTAAGTAAAAGGACAGAGTTGATTAAAACTGAATTCTGGGCTGCCTGCAATACATATTGACTATTGTTTATTCACTTAGAAATGTGTAATCACAATAGGGACTGACTCAAACTATTCTTATTTATCTTAAAAAATAAATATTAGAATATTACTATGAACAAAACAATAATAAATTTACTTCTACTCCCTTGGCACTGGATTCTGGTGTTTGGTAGTGTTTCAGTGCAGCTAACCAGTTTAAACAACATTGATTAAGTTGAACATAAGATGATATTGATTGAAAGCAGTAACCAATAAACAGGCTAATGTTCCACAATTATCATAGGTCATTGTTAACTACTCATTTAACTAGGCAATAGGAACTATTATTATTAAATAGAAAGTCTCAGAAATACTCATGTTTTAATATTTTATAAAATTTAAGAATAATTTTGATACTGAAATTTATGATTTCAGTATAAACATTCTTATTCTTTAAGAGACACTAAAAAGTAAATCTTGGTTTTGAATGTAGGTAGATATGCTTAAACTACAAATGCTAAGGGTCCCATAGATTTTGTTGGGAATGTCTTATGTAATTTAAACTAATTATATATGAAAGCAGACACAGTGAGAAATTAAATATGAAGTTGTCCAAAAATAGTATTAAATTGTGATTCATTAGACTTATATTTACGTAAAGTTACTATCAATGTGTTATTTCCACCGAGCTAATTTTTCTAAACTCCTGGTTCCTACAGAAAAAAAAAATAAATAAATAAAAAGCATAAGTGTCAGTCTTATATGTTTCTGTTATATGCTTCCGTTGAATTGTGACATAAAATGAGGTTTTGTGATGTAACTTTATTTCCATTCAATTGCCCAAATATTAGGCAAAGTAAAGCCAAATCATTGAACATAATTTATAGTATATTTGACATTATATTTCCTAAGAAGAGTAATGTAGTAGGTGGTAGTTACTATGAGATTTCAGGGGATATAAGGAATATCAGGAAGAATGAATTGGAATTGGATGTTTAGAGGCAGGAAATGGACATCCTACAACTAAGTTGCTTTTATGGATTGAAACAGAGCAGTTATTAATGGAAAGTGTAATAATATTTTGTTAGTGTAAGTAAAATTGAAAAATTGAGTTAAATTGTCTTGTTCATGAACACATTTTTGGCTTAGCCTGAATATTGTCTGAAGACCATAATCAAAGAATAGTGATAAATGGAAATTGGGACAGATATTAGCAGGGGGCCCTAAAGATCAATGCTGGATCCGTGTTGATTTAGCATAATAATTAGTGATATGGAAGAGTGGTTCAATCATGTGTCAATGAAAATCACAGAGGGTCTTAATTTGGAAGGTGCAACATACATCTTTGTGGACAATGTAAATATGAAAAAGAGATTTAGGGACTCTAAAATTTCAGAATGAATGAAATGAGCTTATGTTTGTAACAAAGAAAAATTAATTTTAAGATCTGTTTTTAGAAAACATTTAAGAGCTCAACAAATAGCAATCAGAATGTATGTCCAATTCCAACTTTTCAAAGTACTATAATAACAGTACTGGCTGCAGCAGTACAGAAGTGTCAGAGATAGGTAGGAAAATAGCATGTCATTTTAATTGTATGTGTATATTTATCAATGGTACTTTTTATGATTACGACTGGACAGAATAATAAGTTGATTTTTCATCATGATCAAGACATTTTAGCTTTTAGACAATATACTATCACCTTCAGAATTAAGGAATATTTATTTTGAAAAAGTTTTTACTTTGAGTTCTTTTCAGCTTTATTATCAAGGGAAAAATTTGATGGCCTTTATATATAAGTAACTTGCTCATTGGAGCTTGTACTCATAGAAAATGTGTATAATGTCTACCAAAGCTGGAGACAGTTACCATTTAGTAATATAGATTTGTGGTTCATAGTCACAAAATCTGTTTCCTCTTTTTTTATTTACCCTTTGATATTAAAAGTAGCCTGGTCAAATAAGAGAATGTTCAACAACTATTCAGAGTAGCTTCTTTAAGTTAGAGCACAAATGTTTTATTTTATGAGAAAAGTTATTTATACTTTAAGAGTTATAAAAGTGGTCTAAAAATTTATTTATTTATTTTTTTAATTTTATTTTATTTTTAAACTTTACATAATTGTATTAGTTTTGCCAAATATCAAAATGAGTCCATCACAGGTATACATGTGCTAAATTACAGAAAAAGGACCTTCATTTTAAAGTCTGTTCACTAAACTACAGAACTTATGAACAAAATTTTAAGAATTGGTATGTAAACACACCATGATGGAAAGTATGTGATCAATTTATAGCATGTTTATCTAGACATTTGAGATATATGACAGCTTTCGCTGTACATTTTCGTTTAGAAAACAAAATGAAACATCATCATTTAGACTATGAGTGTAAAAATGCTTATGGTGCATTATTCTACCTCCCATGGTTAGGGACAGAATGCAGACATGCCACAATAATGTTTTTTATTTCTACTGTTCGAACCATATTAATGAGAACATCATTTTGGAGAACTAATTATTTCTATTTGTCTTGTGTCACACTTTCTAATTCCCCTATATTAGCACAGCCAAAGCAAATTAATTGCTTTTCCAGCAGTTGAACCTTGTCCAAGAATGAGCTCACATTCCCTTCCAGTTTCCCTGTTTCTGGGAGAGCATTGTGTCAGAAATTTCTCTTGATACTTAACATAGTCTAGAGAATATCTTTACAGATTTCTGTGCACTCACTGGATGAAATTTATAAGTTTAAGTGACCCGCCAGGAAAGATAAAGTTCTTAGCTGCAAGATTATACATCAAAACAGTTAAAGTGAAATTAAAATTAAATGAATGAATCTCACTGAAGCAAAAAAAGCAGTAATTAATGGTTCCCTTAATTGTCTTCATAAAATATTTGCATGGGTCTAATTTGCATAATTTGCATGTATTAATTAATCTTTCAAAGGAATTTTGTGCTGAGAGAAGCCAAAAAATCTCTTTGTTTTATTTAACATCTAATGAAATATTTATCTTCTTTAATGAACTTCTCATCTTCATTAAAATAAAAATTGCACAAGTTTGTATGTTTTAAATGTTTTTATAATTGAAGTATTCAAAAAATCTCTTTAGACTTACAACAGCTGAAAAACAAACACATTATTTAGCATTCAGTATCATTTTACAACAGCAACAGTTAAAAAAAAGTCCAATTTCACTTTCTCAAATGGTAGCAAGGCATTTGGTAAGTGGATAAATGAATATAACTATTTAGTTTTAAAAGTAAGATTTATAAAGATCTGATCACTTTTCGATGGTAATGTTATTTTCATGGCTTAAATAGTGGGCAACCAGAGGGTATAAACATATATAAGAAAAATCAGTATATTTACTTATTTGGGAAATGGTTCATTGGTTGAAAATATTTTAGCTGTTTCAAAGAAATTAGTCCATTAAAACCCACTTGCTATTTTTAACAACTGCTAGATTGACGGTATTTCCTGGCAGAAGCAATACAGTGTTAACTTTATCCTAAACTTTCCCACTGAAGAAAGGCAGCAGGGATTTCTTCTCTCACAAACTAAGAGATCATAGTGAAAAGCAAGAGATGTGCCTTGGAAGGAATGAAATCCAAAATTTTATCAAGTGCTGAATAGTATGTATTCAAAAATGCTGAGGAAGAGAATGTGAGACCCTGGAAGTTAAAGGGATGTCAGGGAAGGGGCACTGGTCACCTGTGAATGGTGCTCATTCTTTTTGATGCAGCCATGATTCAGGATATTACAAGAACATCAGTTGACCTAAAGCAATTTCAAGTCTGCACAGCTTTTTCACATACATTGTTTTTGTTGATCTTCAGTGTGCCGTTTTATATTTGAGGAAACTGAGTAACAGGGTGATAACGCAAATTGCTTTGAATCAGACTGAGAACTCAGGACCTCTGAGCCCTTTGGTGGCATATACTTTGCTCTTATTTGAACGTCCATCTTTGCATCTTATGATAATTTACAAAGTGGCTGTGACTGACTCAGTGTTCAACCAGATAATGAGGGTGGCATAAATTTATAAGGATTAAGATTCAAAATGCAAATATATGCTAGTTCTTCCCATGTAAAGTTTAGTAATGTTTGACCACGGTTTCCTGTATGATTCATCTTTAGGGAAGGAAAAAGGAATTTTCATTAGGCAATGGTTATTTGTTTAGCCCCAAAACTACTCTCATAATTTGTAATTTCTCATGGAGTTTTCTCTCATATAAAGAGAAAAATAAATCCATTAGGTTATAAAGATAATTATTAATCAGTTACAAGATAATATTGATGATTTATTTGAATAACTGATTTCTAAATGATTAAGAATTAACACCAAGATGATTTAGTCTTAGGAGAGCAATGCGGGACTGAAAGCTAATCTCCTATCAACACGCTCATTCATTACTGTTGTGAGGCTAGGTAACTTACTTTAACTACTAAGGCCTACTGTATCGCTGATTTTTTATCCTGTCAAAATGGCAAAGACATCAGATTTTTTATGAGTATAAACATACATGCTGCTGCTGCTAAGTCGCTTCAGTCGTGTCCGACTCTGTGCGACCCCACAGACGGAAGCCCACCAGGCTTCCCCGTCCTTGGGATTCTCCAGGCAAGAACACTGGAATGGGTTGCCATTTCCTTCTCCAATGCATGAAAGTGAAAAGTGAAAGGGAAGTTGCTCAGTCGTGTCCGACTCTTAGCGACCCCATGGACTGCAGCCTACCAGGCTCCTCCGTCCATGGGATTTTCCAGGCAGCCGTACTGGAGTGGATACATGCAATTATGTTCATGGCCAATTATGGATATGTAGGTTCTGGATTCAGACTGCCTGGGTACGAATCTCTACTCTGCTGTTTATTATCTGTGTACCACTGAGTGTGTGAGTTAAATGACTTGATTATGAGAGTTCCTTATCATAAAACCATAGAAAATGATCATGATAGTCACCTCACAGAGTTGTTATAGAAAATAAGTGAATTAATATATGTAAAGAACTCACGACTAAGTAGAGGTTATGCTATAAGTATTTGCTATTTCTACATTATGCACAAATTTAATGTAATAGTATTTTCAATCATATTCATTGTTGATAAACATTAAACATTATTTGGATTTTTAAAAATTATCTTATTTTCAATATATGACACATTCTTTTTCTTTTAGCATGGTTTAAGCTGGAAAATGAAAATTATATTCACCAGATTTTTCAAGACACTTAAATTCATGACAAATTGTGAGTTCAATGTTTATGTCGACTTAAACAATATGGCTTATAGAGATTTATTTTCAACTCTATATGATTATTTATCACTTCCCAAATATAACAAAAGATAAACAAATGATTTTTGACTCATTTAAGATGGAAATATTCGAGTTTCTTAATATTTTATTGCATTTTAGCAAATTTCTCCTAATGTGGTTTGTATTTTCATTTAGTGTAGAGTATCACAGACTCTTTTAATTCATGGATAATCATACACCAGAGATAGTAAATCTCCAAACATAGTTCCAACTAAGCTTACTAATTACACCTATAAAACGATGAATGATGGCTACAAATTATTGGATCTGACTCTCATTCTTTATTTATTTCTCTCTGGGAGAAAGAGCACTGGATGGGGAGATTTTAGACCATAAATTATTCCCATACATAATCAGGTGTGCTGTATTTAATTTTGATTCTATACTATGGTTTTACATTACTTATGAAATTCCCATTGTAAACAAATTAAGAACTAATTGTTTCGTTTCCATAATGAAATGATATTTGCTTGTATTAATCATTTCAATGTGTTTATTTTTTTCTTCATGGTTTATGCTACTTAAAATAGTTTCAGATCTACCTTGTTTCAAGTTGTCATAGTCTTTGGACTCTTTTCTTGTAGGTTTCTCCATATTTATACATAAAATCTCACAGTCTAGACTTTACCTCATGCGAAGAGTTGACTCATTGGAAAAGACTCTGATGCTGGGAGGGATTGGGGGCAGCAGGAGAAGGGGACAACAGAGGATGAGATGGCTGGATGGCATCACTGACTCGATGGACGTGAGTCTGAGTGAACTCCGGGAGTTGGTGATGGCAGGGAGGCCTGGCGTGCTGCCATTCATGGGGTCGCAAAGAGTCGGACACGACTGAGCAACTGAACTGAACTGAACTGAGACTTTATCTCTAGTTCAAATTTTGGGAAAATAGAGAATTTAACAAATGGGAAAGATTTATAATAAGACAGAAGGGATGAAAAGTACTTTCCTCTTCTAAACCCACAGATAGTTCTGGGTTCAAGCCAACTATTGTCCAAGTATGACCTTAAGTTCAAGTATGACCATACGTGTTTTCTGAGGTAATTCAGAAATACATGTTTTTATATAAAATGATAGATTTTAAAAACAATATGGAAGCCTTAACAAGGTAAACAAGTTCATTTGTGTTCTCTGATAGTAGTAAATCAGGAAAACGTCTCTCAATCAAAAAAACTCACAGTGTGTCAGATTTTCAATATATAAACCACATTGAAAATAACAAATCACAAGTACAAAGAACAGTTCTCCAAGCTTTTTCAAGTGAACGCAATGACTTCTACCTGCTTTGAATTCAGACATACTTTTGAGATAGAATCATGCGACCTCTCTGTCCATACTTTTTTCAAATGTGTACAGTTCAGATTTATTTGATTTTATCAGACACTTTAGTGGTGTGATTATTGTGAAGGATTAAAAATGCCTTTTTTTTGTTTGTTTTAACAATTCTAATCTCTTAATTTATCAGCATGAGAAACATTTAAATATATTGCAGAAAGTGTTAGTCACTCAGTCATTCTTTGCAACCCCATGGACTGTAGCTCACCAGGCTCCTCTGTCCATGAGATTCTCCAGGCAAGTATATTGGAGTGGGTTGCCATTTCCTCCTCCAGGGTATCTTCGCAACCCAGGGATCGAACCTGAGTCTTCTGCATCTCCTGCATTGCAGATGGATTCTTTACTGCTTGAGCCATCGGGGAAGTCTCAAAGGATTGATTAATTATACATTATAGCTCCTTGGGTTTTATTACCCTAAGAATTCAGACCCAATCTTGTTTAACATATCCAAGTTTCAGAAAATAAAGAGTGAAGTAAATGTGATAAATAAAAAGAATAATGTTAATGGCATGGCACTCATATACTTATGGTCTTTTAGAAAAAATTTTGTATAATTTTTCATAGCTTTCCCAAGTGGGACCTTATTGAGATGTGTGATATATTTACATTAACTTTCCAAGATTTATCAGCAATACAATAAAAATGTGACTAAAAGAAACGATTTCTACATATCATATAACCCCACTCTTTGTAGACAGTTTATTGTAGCCCTACAGTGAGTTGCAATGCAGGCAAACTTTAGTGAGTGACTTATTGCTCCTTGTTACACCCATTAATGTATCAAAGGAGGGCAAGGTGGCCCCGTTGCATTGAACTGATTTGGGAGCAGGCTAGAGAGAAACCTCCTCACTCGCTCTCAAGAAGTCCAATTCAGAACATGGGATTGGTCATTACCAAGTCATGGCCCATACCATGACAGACCATCCATTCAAAAAAAGTGAAAACACTAAGGAAGATGAGCTATCTTGGTAACAACAGAGCAAATGTTGTTTTGATCCAGATATGGGAATAATATTTTGCTTAGTTTTCACATTGTCTCATTTTATAATTTCACATCCACGACAATCTTGACTAATTCCAAAATACTGATAACATTGATGTATACAGTGAAAAGGTTATAAAATTAAAATGTTATGAAAATTGATGTTTCAGTGTCTGTAAATAAACATGTACAAACTAGGTGAATATTTTTAGAATGTTTATATACTTACATTTCAGTATAGCCAGATTTTGAGGGTTTTGTTTTTGCTATAGTAAGATCACATAAACATCATGGCTAATTGCCCACTTTGATCTCAAATGCGCTTCTTATTTGCCTTGTTTTCAATAGTATTTCAAAGTGCAATTCTATTATTTTGTGAGAAAGTTAGAACACAAGCATTTATTTAAAAAAATAATTTACATGAAAAAACTGTGTTTTATCACAACTCAGTTGGCTCCATAGCATGGTATTTTTACAAAACAAAGGTAATACAAACACCTTTCCCATTATTTTCTTAATGTAAAAATTTTATAGTCAACAAAGGAGGGAAATTTTATCTCATCTTTCCAAACTTTTATATTTTAACACTTATGGTGCCGTAACATGAAACATTAGGGAACAAGTATGCATGCAAATTTACCAATATTTAATGGATCAATGACTGTTTCCTTTCAGTTCAGTTCAGTTGCTCAGTCATGTGTCTTTGCAACCCCATGGACTGTAGCACGCCGGGCTTCCCTGTCCATCGCCAACTCCTGGAGCTTACTCAAACTCATGTCCATCGAGTCAGTGATGCCATTCAACCACCTCATCCTCTGTTGTCCTGGTCTCCTCCTGCCTTCAATCTTTCCCAGCATCAGGGTCTTTTCTAAAGAGTCAGTTATTCACATCAGGTGGCCCAAGTATTGGAGTTTCAGCTTCAGCATCAGTTCTTCCAATGAATATTCAGGACTGATCTTTAGGATGGACTGGGTGGGTTGCCTTGCAGTCCAAGGGACTCTCAAGAGTCCTCTCCAACACCAAGGTTCAAAAGCCTCAATTCTTCAGTGCTCAGCTTTCTTTATAGTTCAACTCTCACATCCATACATGACTAGTGGAAAAACCATAGCTTTGACTAGACGGACCTTTGTTGTGAAAATTGAAAATAATGAGTGATTATTGCTTTTTACTATTGGCAGCATTTATGATTTCTCAATAAAGTAAGTTAACAGTATGACAAACATGGGCTTCCCTTGTGGCTCAGCCGGTAAAGAACCTGCCTGCAATGCAGGAGACCCAGGTTTGATTCCTGGGTTGGGAAGATCCCCTGGAGAAGGAAATGAAAACCCACTCCAGTATTCTTGCCTGGAGAATCCCATGGACAGAGGAGCCTGGCAGGTACAGTCCATGGGGCTGCAAGAGTTGGACATGACTTAGCAACTAGACTACCACCATGACAAACATATAAAGATATTATTTACACAGTTTTCTTTTAATTTTGATTTCATCTTTATTGTGGCCTGTGTTTTCTCCCTCTCTAAACATTAACTGGAGGTTTACATTTACATATGATTAGGCTAATAAATACAGAATATAAAGGCATCTCATGAAGGAAAGGGATTCCCTGGTGGCTCAGACAGTAAAGCGTCTGCCCACACTGTGGGAGACCCGGGTTCGATCCCTGGGTTGGGAAGATCCCCTGGAGAAGGAAATGGCAACCCACTCCAGTATAGAGTAGAAAATTCCATGGATAAAGGAGCCTGGTGATGTATAGTCCATGGGGTCGCAAAGAGTCGGACACGACTGAGTGAATTCACTTCACTTTCACATGAAGGAAAATACTAGAAGTGCCAAAATCGTGAATTTAAATTGCAATGAAATCTTAAAATTGCCGTTCTCATTACTTTCAATAAGTATTTTTCATCTACTCTCTCTTCCTAAAACTCCTGTAACTTTACACCTCCTTGCAATTACTCTAAAATCTCCATGCAATAAGGAATGGAAAAAACATAAATAAACATGCTTTTCAACATAGCTTACAGACTTGCTGTCAATATCCTTTTCTGAAAATTATCTTATGAACTTTTGGGTAGAACAAAAATTTTAAATGGTTGTCTGTGAAAAAATGAAGGTCATTTAAAATATATATAACACATTCATATATCTTCTTAAATTTTCAAAGTCCATGTTTAGTATTTTGCTGACTCTAAAAGCCCTGCAATAAACAATGTATTGCTTTAAAGCTAATACATTTGACTAAAAAGTTGAACTATTATTTAACTTTAATATTAATGTAGTTTTTATGTTTTTTAGTATTTAATCTGTTGTAACTAATTCATTTAAACAAGTGCTTATTAACTTAAGTGCTGGGGCCAGAAAAAGTGCAAAAGATAACTTTTTAAAATAATTCATATTTCCATGAGATATAAAGAAGCATAAATAATTCTAATAAAATACATATTGAGTTAATTCTTGTTGATAAAATTGTGGGTGTCAAGGTGTTCAGGAATGGTAGGGATTGTAATTCATATTTTACTTAAAAATATGAAATATTTATATATTAAAAATTTTATAAGAAACAGGAATTATTTTAACAAATTAAAATATGACTATATCCTGTGTCTGGAGAAAGAAATGGCAACCCACTCCAGTGTTCTTGCCTGGAGAATCCCAGGGACGGCAGAGCCTGGTGGGCTGCCGTCTCTGGGGTCGCACAGAGTCGGACACGACTGAAGCGACTTAGCAGCAGCATATCATGTGTCTTCACTTCTCTTTCTTTAGAAATAAACATATAAACATTTAAGGTAGCCAAACTTCCAAGTTTTTCTAATATACTTCACTTTTAGACTTGTTTATAGGAACTCACTATTATACTATTGGGAACATACATGTTCCAAGACTTAAAATTAATTTAATAGATTACATCTGAAATTACAAAATTTGACTTTTTTTTCCTGAAAGTTGTAAAAGATGTATCATTCTCTTTTCATGAATAATACTTTGATCTATTGCTTCCGAAATGTAAACAAAGTACTTTCAGAGCACAAACAAAGCAATTAATTCCAATTGCATGATTGGTGAAGATTCATTTAAGTCTAGATATGTAAGTCATAAGTCTAAATCTCTGAGAAACCATATTATTGACATATTTTACATAAAATTTGAAAACAAAAGGAATAAGTCTTACAGCCACTTCTGAGTATGACTCTCAACAGATTCTTAAACAATATTTATTAAAATAAAAACCTGCTCCCTTGTTTATATCTGAAATAAAATATATTGTGTGAGCAAAAAATTCATTCAGATTTTTCCATAACATCCTAGGAAAAAACATGAAAGAACGTTTTGGCCAACCCAATACTAAATCCTAAATATAAACAGTATAAATATTATATAGGAGAAGTTGGTAAAGAGTGAGAATAAAGAGGTAAAGAATGTAATGAATTCGGAAGTGAGTGAGGTATTGAAGATTTAAACTTTGGTATTGTGCAAGAAATAGATTGGAGGTTGAAATACAAGGGAAAATCAAATTGCAGGGCTTAGGAAATAGTGATTGGTGATTTGAAATCGATAATCTAGAAAAGAGATCTAAGTTAAAGCATAGGATGATGAGTTTGCCTTCCTGCTTCTGGTTTTGATATGACAACTGAGCATTTCAGCAAGCTGAAGTACCCATGTAGGTAGACATAGAGCTGGAGCTTGAATGAGGTCATTGGAATGTAAAGTCTAGATAAGAGACACAGTTTTGGGCACCATTAAAGTCTTATGTAGGAAATATAGAATCTCTTTGCATGATTTCGATATTGTCATTCTTCTAAAAAAGGCTACAGTATCAAGTCACCCTCCCCACAACCCAAGAAGTGACTGTAATAAGTAACAAATGCAACGTTGGGAAGCAAAGTATACTCAAATGGTTACGAGTTAACACAGTCCTCTCACTTGCACCATCCTTATTTGTAATGAATGACCCAATACATATATTTTTTTAAACAGAGAAAACATAATGTAGTTTTTTTTATGGCAGTTAGAAAGGATGGATTACTCACCACTGAAGTTTGTCCATTAAAATGAGTGTAATAAAACTGGAAGCAAAATATTTACAGTGTTATGTTATACACATAAAATTAGAATAAAGAATGCTAAAAATACATAGTGGTGTATTAGATAATTCATATTTTGCTTTAGTTGTTTTGCATCTTTGTTGATTCTGCAGAATTTACCTATGACAAAATGTCAATTCAACTCTTGCATTAAGAGACATGTATTTTTCATGATATTGTTTCATATGGCTATATGTTGGATACTAGTCCTTTCAAGTAATCAGAGTACATTGAATAGAGTCATAAACAAAAAAAGCAGCAATCATTTACCCTCATTGTTAGCTTTACCCTCTAATGCATGGACATTCTTTGCAATCATTTGAGCAGTATAATACATTCTTATTTTGATGAAGGGAATGTAAAAATTACATTTGTTTTTAGACTTAGTAAGTAAAGAAGTGCTCATACAATGATATTCCAAATTATCATAGCATATTAGTATTATTTTAAGCTTTAAGAGAACTATGATTTTTCAGTACATAAGGCATTTGGTAATAGAGTCATCAAGTCTCTGGTTAGAGTTCCAGCATTTAGTGAATCCTCATGTAAGTACAGAAATCCTAAAAAATAGGACCTGTTAAATAAGCCTGTTAAAGTAGGGAATGCTTCATTCAGACACCATGATGATACCAAAGACTGAATGAGAAACAGGGAAGTTTTATTATCCAAGACTTAGAGCTTAATATTTTTATACTAAACAAGTAATTTTCCTTAAAAAGAGATGGAGCACAAGTCTGTCCAATTGAAATGAACCAGGGTTATTAACATAAAATAGGCTGAACAATTGGGATACGCAAGTGTCACTAGGAAATAGCCCTGAAATTAAGAGCAGCATTTAGGCCCTGCTGCTGCTACTAAGTCACGTCAGTCATGTCCGACTCCGTGTGACCCCACAGACGGCCTCCCACCAGGCTCCCCCGTCCCTGGGACTCTCCAGGCAAGAACATTGGAGTGGGTTGCCATTTCCTTCTCCAATGCATGAAAGTGAAAAGTGAAAGTGAAGTCGCTCAGTCATCTCCGACTCTTAGTGATCCCATGGACTGCAGCCTACCAGGCTCCTCTGTCCATGGGATTTTCCAGGCAAGAGTACTGGAGTGGAGTGCCATTGCCTTCTCTGATTTAGGCCCTAT
>NW_011494748.1:4090746-4116836 GCF_000754665.1 Bison bison bison | reverse complement strand
TAAATATTTTATTGTAAGGAGTTTTGATGCAATTCTAGATGAGTTCCTTAAATCCATAATGCTTCTTGAAATCTAACCTTAATTCAGGATATAATGATGTACATGGTGATATAACTTAATTTATTCATGTTACAATTGCTAGTGAGGGGAAAATTAGGCAACAGTGACAGTAACCACAGCCACAAGCTATTAATTTTAATGGAAATAGTGGCCTATGTTACAATGACCCAGGGCAAAATTTCACAATGGGCATGAAATATACATATATCAGCATTTATTTTCTTTCTAACTATATGCACATTTATTATAACATATTAAGATGTTTATTTATAGAGTTTTTGTGTTTATGCTTTTGAAACTGCATTTTAAAAAATTGCAAATCTGATGGAATTTAGTATATATTGAAAACTAATAAACTTAAACACAAATTGTAAGTCTAGAGTGCTCAGATGTTTCCAGAAACTCTTTGTCTACAGGGACAGATAATTTTTAAAATGCAAACTTATCTATTAGCATTGCATATTTTGATGATAACACATTTTGTCTTTTTCTTGTTGCTTTCCATTTTAGAAAGTATTTAGTATCTTAATTTCTTATTATTTGTGGCTATTTTGTTGATATTTTACTGATCAATTTGCAAAGAATTATGTCTGTTTCATTGGAAACCATGTGATATAATAATATTGCTTCAAATATTGCAAGATATTCGATACAACAAAAATTGAAATTAGCCAATCATCACTATTGAACCACAGATTCTGAAAGACATTACAATGATTGTCCGATTTCTAGGTGGTTTTAATAGAGAGATTTAGATTGTTTTTTCTTCTCTTTCTTGTCTTTTTAAATTACCCATTACATGGTAACAATCCCAGCAGTACGGAGCTATGAAATTTCATAGGATGGTTACTTCTGTCGCATTGTATCAAGTGATTTGATACAGTCATTATTCTGAAACAAGTTTAATGTAAGAATTAGACTATTGTGCTTTATTGTCTTTATTTCTGGGAAGGTCACAATATATGGTGAAATAAGATCATCAATCTTTGAGAAAATCTGTTTTATTCCCAATAGAATCAAATTACTCTAAGGTAGTATAAGTAATTTCCATTTCCACAGATAAACATTTACATATATATTTAAAATACCAAAACAAACCTTTTAATTGTGAAAATAAATATTCTGTGATTTAGAGTAGCTTATATAATTAGTAGCAGGCTAGAGAGGGTTTTTTAAAAAAATCATTTTGATATAATAAGACAAGAAATATCATACTGCGAAATATACAGTTGGGTTTTGCTGATTCTGTGAAATGCAGACATGCTTTGCAGGAGCACTCACAAGGCAGCATTTGGCTTGGTGAGTTCCACATGACCCAGAGTGGGATTATTAGTTCTTTCTGTGTTCTAAAAGAAACCAAACTAAGATATACTAAAGAATTGTAAGTCATTAGAACTGACATATTTACCTGTGACAACGACCAACACACCTTGACTATAAAAGAAGTTGTTCACTCGCTAAGTCGTGTCTGACTTTTTGAAAGCCCGTGGACTGCAGCACACTGGGCTCCCCTGTCCTCCATAATCTACCAGAGTTTGCTCAAATTCATGTCCATTGAGAAAGTGACACTGTCTAACCATCTCATCCTCTGCCACCCGCTTCTCCTTTTGCCTTCAATCTTTCTCATTCAGTTCAGTTGCTCAGTCAGATCCAACTCATTGTGACTCCATGGACTGCAGCATGCCAGGCTTCCCTGTCCATCACCAACTCCTGGAGCTTACTCAAACTCATGTCCACTGAGTCAGTGATGCCATCCAACCACCTCATCCTCTGTCATCCTGGTCTCCTCCTGCCTTTAATCTTTCCCAGCATCAGGGTCTTTTCCAATGAGTCAGTTCTTCACATCAGGTGGCCAAAGTATTGAAGTTTCAGCTTCAGTATCAGTCCTCCCAATGAATATTCTGACTTATTTCCTTTAGGATTGACTGGTTTTATCTCCTTGCAGTCCAGGGGACTCTCAAGAGTCTTCTCCAACACCACAGTTCAAAAGCATCAATTCTTTGGCCCTCAGCTTTCTTTATAGTCCAACTGTCACATTCATACGTGGGTACTGGAAAAGCAATAGCCTTGACTAGATGGACCTATGTTGGCAAAGTAACGTCTCTGCTTTTTTAGTATGCTGTCTAGGTTTGTCATAGCTTTTCTTCCAAGGAGCAAATGTCTTTTAATTTCGTGTCTGTGATCGCCATCTGCAGTAATTTTTAAGCCCAAAACAATAATGTCTCACTTTTCCCATTATTTCCCCATCTATTTGCCATGAAGTGATGTGACTGGATGCCATCACTTATGCCATCTTTCCCATAATCATGGTCTTTTCCAATGAGTTGACTCATTGCACATCACATGGCCAAAGTATTGGAGTGTTTATTATATATTGTGACACAACAAATTACTTTAAAACTTTCATGGCTCACATCATATATTATCTCACCTTTTCTATACATGAGAAATCTAGAAGGACCCCTGTTGGGTCCTATGCTTTTGGGTCTCTCCCAGGTTGCAAAAACTTTTGGAAAGGGCTTCAGTCATCTCTAGACTCACCTGAAGCAAGCTCCACTTCCAAACTCAGTCATATAGCTGTTGGCACACCTCATTTTCTCAAGATTGTTTTACTAAGGGCTTCAGGTCCTTGTTGGCTATTGGCCAGAGGCCATGATCAGGTCCTTGTCAGATGGACCTCCCATGAGGCAACTCAGTACATGTCAACCTACTTCATCTGATCAAGCAAGTGAAAAGATCCAGAGAAAGAGTATCTTCCAGCAAGATGAAAGTCACAGTTTTTACAGCCTCATCTTGGAAGTGACTTTCCATCACATTTGCCATATTCTCTTCGTTAGAAGTAAGTCTTTAGAGAAAGTCCACACTTAAAGGGGAGAGATATCTCACAAGGATGTGACTGCCAGGAGGCAAGGAGCAGTGGTAGCCATTTTAGAGTATTCCTACCATAAGGATTATATAGTAAATAAAATTGCCAAGGTACCTGGTAAGAATGGGATCAGCCCACTGAATATTATATAATTAAAATATTTCATGTATTCAGGAATGTATGTAAAGGTAGACCAGATGTCCACATCAGTCTTGGGTGATAATCCTATGGTGGTTCATGTTTTAATGGACATTTATTAAAACTTGGCTGAACAACTCTGTTTGACAAACACTCAACTGATTCTCATATTCTTTCTTTAGATATGACAATTCTTTTTTTTTTTAATTAATTTAATTTTATTTTTAAACCTTACATAATTGTATTAGTTTTGCCAAATATCAAAATGAATCCACCACAGGTATACATGTGTTCCCCATCCTGAACCCTCCTCCCTCCTCCCTCCCCATACCATCCCTCTGGGTCATCCCAGTGCACCAGCCCCAAGCATCCAGCATCGTGCATTGAACCTGGACTGGCATCTCGCTTCATACATGACATTTCACATGTTTCAGTGCCATTCTCCCAAATCTTCCCACCCTCTCCCTCTCCCACAGAGTCCATAAGACTGTTCTATACATCAGTGTCTCTTTTGCTGTCTCGTATACAGAGTTATCGTTCTTGGCTGTTTGCTAATCTTTCTCTGTACTATAACACTGCATATCTAAATTGATCCCTTATGTTAATTTTAGAATTAGTGCACAGAGAACTATCTTATTTAATAGTTACTGTACAGCATGTTAGTGTTCTCACCCATGTATGATCTAAATACTTGATGATTCTATTGGATGAGATGTAGAAAAAAGTTATTCCCTATGAAAGTGCCATTTTTTCGGTTAAAACAGTTACCATACTTATTATAAACATTTGCAACCCTTTCACTGAAGTTTGACATTTGTCAATGTTAACACTAGACTGGCATTTTGGTTTAGCATTGTTTAAATGTTAAATCAAGCTCTGGATATTTAGAACTTTGTTCATTCACACTTACTTCCCCAAACAAATATAATTTTACTAAAATTACTGAATTAGTCATGCTATCAAAAATAAGCATAAAAATGCTAAACTTTTAAAAGAAGGATGATTTTTCCCCGGCCAAGCTTAAAATAAAATAACTAGACTCTGACAAGAACTGTCCTTCTAATTGCCACTTTTGGCTGTTTGCTAAAGAAAACAAATGTATTTATTCTGAAAACTCAGTTTATTCACTGCAAACTTTCCCTGTCTCTTGCAGTTTTAAAGGATCAAATTCTTGATTTGAAAGATTCTTTCTCCCTTTTTTAGCAGTATCTTACTTTTATCAAATAAGGCATCACTTTTTTATGTTTCTATTTTTATTAAGCATAGTCCATCATCACTAAGGTTCAGCTATTCCCTCAGATGATTTCCTTCCATCCCTGTGTCTTAGTTTTCTTTCTCCCAGAAATGAATAAAAGCATGGAGAAAGTAATAAGATACTTCACTGTGCTTCACTTTGCTGAAGTTGGGAGGTCTCACCTTACAATCAGGACAAGGTAACCTAAGTGCAAAACACCCCATTATCACTTGCTGGTACATTAACCACTCTGATGGATTCTCACTTGCTACTAATGAATGCTTAATTAGAACACACATGCACAAATTCTTTACCAAAGTAGACCTAGCAGCAATTTTCCTTTATTTACAGAAACTACAAGTTTAAGGAGATCTGTGTTATGCTTTGCTTTTGTTTTTGATAAACTTTTAAAAGATAACCTGTGTTTCAAATAGTTAAACAGAACAGTAATTTCTTTATACCAAGTGCACATTAGCCTACACAGCCCTCACCAACTAAGGAGTAAGACAATTAAGTAGACTTCATAAACTTTGCAATTGTAAATTCACCTTTCAAACATAATGGACCAATAGACCAGAATCCAGCCTATATTCTCACCCTCAGTCCAATAAGTTTCACGAATCTGAACCTGGTTTTTCTGGAGAACTCTATTAAGAAAATCACCCAGCATCACCTTACTATCTGATATGTGAATAGAACTTCTTAAAACCTTGCTATTAAGCAGAAAGCATATTTACTGTGAGAATACAGCTCATAGAATCAGTGTAACAACTGTGCACATGGCTAGTGGAGAGGATAAATCTTCAACTAGTTATAAATAAATATCTGATATTGGTGACTATTAAAATTTCATTTCACTTAGGCAACCTATTTTATATTTTATTCATTTCCTCTTAAGAAACCTATTTAGTTTTAATATATATTTGAAAAAAAACTATACTTACAGAAAAGCTAAAAATTTTTGCAACTTGCATATGCACTTTGCAAATCTTCACCTATTGTTAATGTTTTTCTTCTATATACTTTATAATTTTCCCTATCTGCATAATATTTTCTGAAGCATTTGAAAGTAAAATGTATAAATCATGGTACTTTACCTGTTATATTTACCCATATACATTCTAGGGAGTACTTATTAAAAATAAGGATTTTTCTCTTATACATAAATACAGTGTATTTATCAGCCCAATAACCTATTTAATTGACACAGTACTTTTATTTAAACTGATACTGACACTCTAATCTTGTCATTTGACCCAATCATGTCCTTTATAGCATTTACAGCATTCCTAAATCCAAATTAAGATCACATTATATTTAGTTGTAATTTCTCTTTTGTTTCTTCGATTGTATGCCTTTCCTTGGCCTTTTAAAAATTGTAAAAAAAAAATTGTAAAATTGTAAAATTGACATGTTTGGAAAAAGTCTTAAGAGAATGTTTCTCATTTTGCATTTGATATTTCCTCATGATTAGACTCAGGTTGTGTATTCTAAAGTGATATGCAAACAGAAGTATGAAAGTGAAAGTGAAGTCGCTCAGTCGTGTCCGACTCTGTGACCCCGTGGACTGTAACCTACCAGGCTCCTCCGTCCATGGGATTCTCCAGGCAAGAATACTGGAGTGTGTTGGCATTTCCTTCTCCAGGGAATCTTCCCGACCCACGGATTGAACCTGGGTCTCCTGCCTTGCAGGCAGATGCTTTAACCTCTGAGCCAAATAGAAGTATAGGCATAGTAAAAATAACTTGGCAGAGGACAAGAGTTTGGATCCTAGGGCAAGTGTTGTAACAACAGTTAAGTCTTAGTAATACAATGTATAGGATCCAAACCCTATCTCCATGAGTATAGGCTGATCATTCACATCTAAAACATTTTAATAGAGGGATAATTTTTTTAATATTAAGCATAGATTGCCTGGTTCTTGGTGAATAGACAAGCAGTAAATAGTTGACAATGATGAAATTCGAGCAAAGGGACTCTTTAAGAGACCTACAATAAGAACATAATTTCTTAGAAGAACTGAGATACTTTAAACTGACTAGTCATTTGGAAAAATCATTTTGCCCAGGGCTAACTCCAAGCTTGCTAAGATTAACCATAGACATCTGTACATTTTCAAATGCCTTCTCTCCACATTTTTAAGCTCATCTCTCATTACTGGTTTGTCTGTTTAGTTTCTCATTTAAAAAGAATGTGTGATTAGATCAGGCTGCTCAGTGATGTTTCCTTCTAGCTCCAATACCTCAAGTCTAATTCCACCTGCTTCAGTTTGTCAAACTGTCAAATTTCCAGTCTTTCCCCCTGTAAGTGTGCTTGCATATCTTTGTGCTAAGTTGCTTTAGTTGTGTTTGACCCTTTGCAACCTTATGGACTGTAGCCCACCAAGGATCCTCTGTCCATGGGATTGTCCAAGCAAGAATATTGGAGTGGATTCAGGAAGACCCCCTCCTCCAGGGGATCTTCCTGACCCCGTAATGAGACCTGTGTCTCATGTCTCCTTAATTGGCAGGTGGGTTCTTTACCACTAGCGCCACCTGGGAAGTCTAGGTAATAGACTGTATTACCTAGAGTCTAATAAAAGTTTCTTCATGTGTAGAAAGGGATTTATTTTTATTATTTCTATTTTAAAATGTAGATACCTTTTTACCCTATGTATAGTAACTTTAGATAATCTGTTCTCAGAGCATGTTTTAAACTAGAAGATGTTCTCATCCACTTTTTTCTTTGAAGAAAACTGAAAAATTGATAAAAAGCAGTTCTTGTTTACAAAATTGTTTACAGTATTAGCCACAATCAAGAGCTTTACTTCATACTAACTTTGTAATAAACACGGTATGATCTACTCTGGTTTCAAATGAGCTGGGCCATTTTGGTCCATTAGGTAATCCATTACCTACTGCCTGTACTAGTATATTTGGCTTCTGTATAAGACACCCTGCTTGGTGTGCCTTCTTACACGTAGTCTGTGCCCACTCTCTAGAATGGCACCAGGTGTGTATAGAGTAAGCATTCAAAAGGGATCTGATGTCCAGTCCTTTCTCATTTTCACTCAACTTTGTGGGCCTCAGGTTATGCAACTGTCTCCCTGAAAGATCTAAAATTCAAAATTGATTGCAACTTCTTCAGTTTTTGTCTTTTCATCGTTTTTGAACACAACCTTGACCATAACTTCTGGAAATCACTTATACAGTTATTATCTGCATTTCGTGAGAAGAAATGATATTTACTCAGTATCCTCTTGTAAAAGAGCTTGTGCTGAACATCAATCTCTCTTAAAATATTTTTCATGTTAAATGTAGACTTTCTGTCTCTGCTTCTTTGCCTCAGCAGTAGCAGAATGTTCTTACTCTAAATATAAAATTATATTAAAAAAGCAAGAAACAATATTTTCTTTAATTAGCTTCTTCCTTTAGGGGTTTTAGAAGAGGGGTTATGACTTGACAAAGATCCTTCCCATCTGTTTCTGTTTGCTTGCTTTTATTTTGACTTCCTTTCGTTGTCTTATCAAATATCACATGAATCATTAACATTTGTTTTCATCGCTTCTTTTGGTTTCTCTTACTTTATATAATTAAGACATTATGCTGAGAAAAGTTTAGGGCTACTACATTTCATATTAGCCTAATATTCTTTAAGTAAATATTAAATGTTCTAGATAAATGATCTTATATGTTTGCCATCTGTTATAGTCCTATTTTTCTCAGCTCTGGAGTAGTAAGATATGGGTACATACAACTTTTTTGTGAAAGCAGCAAACTTCATTCAATTACAGGTGTCTGGATATAAGTTTTGACCAAATAGATGCTATTTTTAATAAAGCTACTTCCTAACAGAAATGTAATTTATTAATCTCTTTGTGCAAAAACCAAAAAGCAAGAGATCCTTGTGTATGTTTTCAAGGGAGTTCTATTCAAAACTGGAATATATACCTATCTGCATACTGAGTAATACTCTTCAGTGACACAGTCCCTTGTTAATGTTTCCATGAAAGCATTGGATTTCTGGTGTAATCCACCTAAGCAATTTGAAATTGTTCCAGTTTGTAATAAAATCTCATCATATATTGTGATTGTTGTTGAACAAACTTCATTAACTTTTTAAAATAAATGATCAAGCTATTTAATACTTTAGTTTCATATATGGAATATGAGCTAAATTCTATATCTGTTTATATGTATTAGATGCTATAAATAACTACATATAATAATAGGTACAAAATATTAAATCAGTGTGTATGTATAACTGAATCACTTTGCTGTACACCTGATACTAACACAGTACTGTAAATCAACAATACTCTAATATAAAATAAAAATGAAATTAAAAAAGTAAATATAATTCACAAACACAAAACAGAACTAGATTAAAACATGAGATTCATTTTCATAAGGATTTTAAAATATTTTCTTTAACTCATCTGTAGATCTAAATCTGCATAATAACAGTAAGCAGCATACAAAAATTCATACCTGCAATAAACTATTCAGTGATCTAGATACTTATTCACCAAATTAGAGCTGTAAGCATCAAATCACAATGAACTTTGGAACTATTAAAGGAATTTGTAATTTAAATAGTTTCACTCAATCCCTTCTCCCACATGCTTTTAATTAGAAGAGACTTTTTAATTAAGTACTCCCATGTACAGAGTGCCGCTTGATGATTTTTCTGTCATATCAGCCTCCCTTACAAAAGCAAATAATCATTGTGTCAAAGGAAGATATTTGCTCTGAAACCAAACTAGGAGAATTCTAGTTCTGATTTCAAGTTGTTCATTTGAGGCTTTGCATACTAAAAGGAAGCCTCTGTTTTCTGAGAAAATGCTGAGAACAGATTTACAAAACAGGGAGACGGATGGTATCAAGGTGTCTAAGGTTCAGTCCCTTCCTCTGCATCAGAGTCAGTGTATTTCCTCCAGTAATCTTCCAATTGCTTTTTAGAGGAAGTGACATAATGGAATAGATGTGGATTCAATTAAATATCAATTCATTGCATATCTATTTTCTAGTTCTTTGAAAATGTGTAGAATAACTTAAATTTTTTAGGCTTTAATAGCCTGTTTGTAAAAGGCACTAAGAATACATTTTTTGTTGTTGTTGAAAAATTTAGATTTGAAATCTGTAAAGTGCCCTGAACACAATAGACTCTCAGAAGATATTATCTATGCTGTTCATAATTATTATTACCTTTATTTCCAATTTGCATGCTAAGTCGCTTCAGTTTTGTCTGATTGTGCAAACCTATGGACTGTAGCCTGCCAGGCTCTTCTGTCCATGGGATTCTCTAGGCAGGAGTGGGTTGCCATGCCCTTTTCCAGGGGATCTTCCAGACTCAGGGATTGAACCTTCGTCTCTTAAGTCTCCTGCATTGGCAAGCAAGTTCTTTACCACTAGCACCACCTGGGAAGCTCCTATTTCCAGTTGATTTGATCGTAAAACAATTCTTTCCCAGTTGAAATATCAGGGAATGATTACTTCGTAAACCATGCTCAGCATCAGGAAAAATGTTTCTTGGTAGCCAAGAAATACAGAAATAAAGATGATATAGGAAATGATGGGGAGAAGGCAATGGCACCCCATTCCAGTACTCTTGCCTGGAAAATCCCATGGACGGAGGAGCCTGGTAGGCTGCAGTCCATGGGGTCGCTAGGAGTTGGACCCGACTGAACAACTTCACTTTCACTTTTCACTTTCATGCATTGGAGAAGGAAATGGCAACCTACTCCAGTGTTCTTGCCTGGAGAATCCCAGGGATGGGGGAGCCTGGTGGGCTGTCGTCTCTGGGGTCGCACAGAGTCGGACACGACTGAAGCGACTTAGCAGCAGCTAGGGCTCCATCACTTTGCCTACTGTTTGAAGAGTCAGGCAAGAACAGAGTATTGGAATACTTATTACATAACATAAAACCATGGCACAGTTTGAATTATGGGCCCATGTATTTTATCTAGCACTCTTGCCATTAGGCTTGCTCTCAGGTGGTTTGTTATCGGAGGCCTAAGATAGACCTATAGTCCCATAACTCAGAAGCCTGCTGTTAGCTCTCTGGGTACATCCATATTTGATTATTTGCTGTAGATTAGCAGGTCAATATAATTTCTCAGGAACAACATAAAATTATTTAAAACTTCTTTTTTTTCCTTACAGATTCAGATTTATCCATAAGTATGTTTCAATTATTGCTGCAGTGCAGGAGGTGTGAATTTGATCCCTGAGTGGGGAAGATTCCCCTGGAGAAGGAAATGGCAACACACTACCTTATTTTTGCCTGGGAAATCCCATGGACAGGGGAGCCTAGCAGGCTGCAGTCCATGGGGTCACAAGGAGTCCATGAACAAGACTTAGTGACTAAATAAATGTTTTAATAAATATGACAAAATTATAAAGTAGAATTGCTTCAAAGTTAGGCTTTGTAGACAAAAGGAGAGAGAGTTACTCTTCTAGAGTCGGTCTGTGCCTGATAAATTTCTATTTCCAGTTAATTCTAAGGCAGATAATCCTTGATATCTAAGTATTATTTAACCATGGAAATGCCTTAACTATAACTATTGGAATCTATTTTACAGCCAGCATTTTTAATGCTTGATGCTTTCCACCTGTTATGAACATGAGTCAAAAATTTTAGACATATTTATTAAAAGTAATTGTTATAGTCGATAAATACTGAGCACATAAATATGTTTATAATTTTTATAAACATATTTTGTATATGGCTGCAATAAAAATCTTACAAAATTATCGTTATATTTTTAATGTATATATTTTTTGTTTTAAAATTTAGTTTCAGATAGACTTTAAAATCTCTAAATGCTAAAAGAATTATTTTTAGCACATAAGCATGTTAATTAATTAATTTCTCCAAAAGTTTAACATTTGAGACTGCATTAAAAGCTTTAAAGAAAGCATCATGCTGAAGCATTCTCCTTCTGATACTGATGGGGAAAGAATTACGGCTGCTGCTTTTGAGCGTCTCGCCATGTAAGAGACTTCTCATATATAACATCAAAGTGAGACAAAGTGCTATGAAGTTGATTCTTAGGGTGAGCTCTATTAAGAGATGTTTAGTAAGACAGCAATGCAAGCAGGGAAGGAGGAGGTACTTATTTTGAAGCTTCTAGAAGGAATAACAGACCTCAGCAGTGCAGAGCTTGGTGTGCGACCGGGTCACTGCATGAGGGAGAGGGGTGACAGATAAGATTAGAGAAGAAAGTCAATGTCAATTGTATAGAACCTGGATGAAGAATCTGGCTAGTGGACCTTTTAAAACAACGTGTGTGCTGTGTGCCCAGTTGTGTGCCCAACTCTTTGCGATCCCAAGGACAGTAGTTCACCAGGCTCCCCTGTCCATGAGATTCTCCAGGCAAGAATATTGGAGTGGGTTGCCATTTCCTTCTCCTTATAACAATGTGCAAACATACAATGATTGATGATTAATGAATGACTTTTGTATAACCATTCTTTGCTACTGCATTCCTTCTCCTAATATGCTATAGGTATCACAGAAGATTAGAAAATAATCTTTAAGGCTTTAATTTTTTCTTTGATGGAAAAAGACTTTTAAGAATTCATAATCTTGAGATGTTAATTTTGAGCAAATCATTTCTTTTCCACAAGTATTTTGAATGACTTCACTGAATAAAATTTGAATTTTGAAGACAGATGTTTCTCCTCCCCTCTCTAATCTTAGGAATCATTGTCTATTAAAAAAAAAAAAAAGAATGAGAATGAAATCTTCAATATAAGTGAATATACAATGATAGAAATATTGAGATAAATTGGAAGGAAAGAAAAGTTGGGTTAAATTAAATAAAGACTAAGAATTAGAAAATTTTGGTAAAAAGCATCAGTATTCTACTTCTTGGAGAAGGCAAAGGCACCCCACTCCAGTACTCTTGCCTGGAAAATCCCCATGGATGGAGGAGCCTGGTGGGCTGCAGTTCATGGGGTCGCTAAGAGTTGACACAACTGAGCAAATTTACTTTCACTTTTCACTTTCATGCATTGGAGAAGGAAATGGCAACCCACTCCAGTGTTCTTGCCTGGAGAATCCCAGGGACGGGGGAGCCTGGTGGGCTGCCGTCTATGGGGTCGCACAGAATTGGACAAGACTGAAGCGACTTAGCAGCAGACTTAGCAGCATTCTACTTCTTTGGTTGTTTCTATAATTTCTATTACTAGATTTTAAAACCGTTTAGTTGCTTTAGTTAGTAAAAATCATTATCAAAAATATCTATTAGGAGTTCTGATTTTTAGATACATGATACTAAGAATATGAAAAACTGAAGCTTTATTTTTAAATTTTTTATAATATTAGTTTATTAGGTTTATTTGGGCTTATTTATCTATTTTGTATATATAAACCACATGAAAATTATATCTGACTTGTTCATTCATTTGTTCATTCAGACCCATACGTATTGAACATTCACTGGGTGCTCAGATTATACCAATAAGCCAGAGTTCAAAATATCCTGGAGGCAAAGCTAAAACATGTGGTAGGGATATACAATTTTAGGTACATCAACATTTCTGTGAAGTAGAAAAATGGTTTAACATCGGTTTTAAGTTACTAATTACTGCAGATTATGTATAAGCACTCAATTAACTTAATGTTGAAGGTGAGATCTACAAATATTTAGACTGTGTTTCCTAAATAACTGTAGTTTATTTCTAGTTCCTTATGTATTAATTGTTAAAGTTACCAGACATTTTGCAAACACTTGCACTGCAATAAGCATTTTTCAAATGTTTAAAAACTTTACTTTTCTATATACCTTCTACTGGAGAAGGCAATGGCACCCCACTCCAGTACTCTTGCCTGGAAAATCCCCATGGATGGAGGAGCCTGGTAGGCTGCAGTCCATGGGGTCGCTAAGAGTTGAACGCAACTGAGCGACTTCACTTTCACTTTTCACTTTCATGCATTGGAGAAGGAAATGGCAACCCACTCCAGTGTTCTTGCCTGGAGAATCCCAGGGACGGGGGAGCCTGGTGGGCTGCCGTCCATGGGGTTGCACAGAGTCGGACACGACTGAAGTGACTTAACAGCAGCATACCTTCTACTATAGATATTAAATTATGTGAAATTTAAACATTTTATACAAATATTTCAAAAGTTTAAACCACACCATAAAGTGGACAGTTGAGAGGGTAATAGATTTATGTTTTGCTTTGTTTTTTCTCTGGATTTTTAATTTCTTATTTATGCTTCATTCTAGTAGATTTGTTGAAGATCTAATTTACTTTTCTTTTTCACATAGCTGTATTTCTCAACTGGTAAAAGTTGAGTAATATATTTGCATCTTAATATTTAATTATTCTATTAATCTCACTTCAAGGTGGAAAGATTATAGTTCATTGACATTGATGAAATAACCTGGATGACTTTCATATAAGTAGCAACAAGTATGCACACGAGTTGCATTACATAGTATATTTAACAACACCTCTCAGTCTTTCATAATGGAGATATATCTGAGTGCATTCAGAAAAAAATTGGTTCTGCAAGCTTGGAGGAAGTAATAGTCATTCAACAGAAATCAACTAGCTTTGCATATCAGTCACACATACACATACTCTTACATATTTTCTGAGTGCTCTGTACTGATATCAAAATAGCAAATATATATTTATGAGAATTTATGAAATGCTGTATTCTTTTCAAACATATAAACTCAACGTAATTATGAAATGAACTTTGAGAATATGTGAAAAATGTTGCTTCCTAGATAAGTGAAGATAGAATAAAACCCACAAATTTTATATTGGGTTGTGTAGTTTTTATTTTCACATTTGTCTCCAAGATGTCATATAATTATTTTTTGTTGTTCATTTTTAGATGGAAGACTGTATTTGAAAACTACTGTCATGTACTGAATCTTTCCTGTTGAAGAAACCCATGTTATAGTAAAGAACTCTGCAGTCAGACGTTCGTCATTGGAAAGTTTGGAAAAAAATAAAGTCCTTTTAAGGGAACTTCCTCAATTTTGTGTATTAATGTTCTTTAAAAGTTTAAGTATTCTACAAAAAAAAGGTTTTCCTTTATTGATTTTCATCTGTGGTTCATACCAGAGACCTGAGAATGTTTGTAAATGTACAAGTATCAAACTTCATACAGTTAATAACTGCAACTTTGCTGCTGGACACTTGTATACAGTTTAAAAGTAGGTCTGAATAAGACCTACCTTTGTTTTTTTAATGGAATGAACCATTTTCCTCTTCTGAAAATTCTGTGTCTGAGCACATCAAGACTCTTGTAGCACTGGTCACCTAGACTTACAGAATTATGTCCTCCAGAAACCAGCAAGAACACTTGGAAATAAACTTGTAGAGGACATAGAGGATTCCTAAAAAATCAGTAAATCACAGAATAATATTGTTACATTCTATTTTAAACTCTCTAACTGTGGTTTTTCTCCTGAAGATTTTTGTCCCATGTACTTTCCAAAAGACCAACAAATGGATATTGACAACAACCCCGTGAAATAACATTTTGCATATCTGAAGAGAAGCATTGGATATAAGCCAAAAGGTTTCACTGAAGGTCTTTTTACCTTAAAAAATATATAAATGTAACATGTTTTCATTCCAAACTGGTAGTGGTATAGAGAACTTAAAATGATCAGGATGCTTCTTCTTCAAACTGTTGGTCACATGTACAGTATATAAACATAAAACATACAAGGAAGGTATTATGTATGCAGTAGTATACTAGAGTTTAGGAAAATGAAAATTTTAGAAAATATGTTTTGTCACCCTGTTGGTCAGAAAGACACCTTTCTGGTTTTAACGCATGCAGGCATGTAAATATTTGTCTGGAGTCACAGTATTAATGAATGAGATCTTATGCATCTGGTGACAACAGAACTCTGTGTCAGCCACTTTTATTTGTATATTGAACCCTAGTTAGTGCCCCAAACTGCACTATTGAGAATGGATTGTGGCTGAATAGTAAATCAAAACACCAGAAATATTTTTATATGTTAATGTCATATTATGTTAATGTTGCTGAAAGACAAAACCTAACAAACTCTTGATCCTTGATGTATCAGTCCAATACCATGTAGCGCTGAGTGATAAAGTTCAAATGTGTTGTGCTTCCCCCCCTGGTCAGAGGGAAGGGTGCCTATGTGTTATTTTCACTGTCTTCTTGAGAGTTACCATATGTGTTTTCACTTTTGTGCAGATAACTGGAAGTCAAGCTGCAAACAGTGCTTACTACAAGCTGAAGTTACCTTCTCCTTGTTTTTACATACTTTGAGTTACACCTTTAAAGACTGAAATCATGAGTCAGTACAGTTGCTGGACATTTTATGATTTTGCTGTCATCTTAAAATTTTATGATCCTAACATTATTTATTACCATAAATAGCAAAATCTTAAATGGCCAAGGAAACTAGCTTAAACATGTTTAAAGATAGTTCTCATTGGCTATTAATGATTTGGTTAAGAAATTAACATTATAGATACACTGGCACTAAGCTTCTATAGTTTTTAGGTCTTCCTTGCAATACTGAAACATATTTCTTTTGTGTAGCTCGCTATTAACCAGCTAAGGCCATTTTTAATACAATAAAAAGGTTATATATGCAGTTCCTATTTTTAGCTTGCTTAAAAGGGAGCAATATTTTTATTTAAAACACTGTTAGTAAGTGCTTTCTAGAAACTTGGTTTTCTAAGCATAATTCTTCCATAAACATCTTTTGTTATTTGAACACAAGAGATTTTATTCCTTGTATGTATCTCTTGCTTTTCCCTGTATGCAGTCTTTAAAGGATTATAACACTTAAAATCAGAGGGACTTGTGGCAACCTTTTGAATCATACATTTTTGAAAGCTTTTTTTTAAAAGCCCACAACTTCCATAAGTAGTAATCAGCCATTGCTCTGCTTCTTGCATAGAGTCACCTGTTAAGTAGGTTGAATAGTTTTAAAATACATATTTTCCAGACCTTTGAGAATGCTTTAGTGTTTGGTTCACTATAAAAGGAAATTTTAGAAAGGAATAAAAAAAAGCTATCAGCTATATGCTAAGAGAGAATCTTACTAACATGTTGTAAATATTACAAGTCAAGAAAGTTATTTTAAGTCTGTAACTTAAGTTTTTTACCCTTTATTAGTTATACAGGTTGGTTTAAAATTCATTTTTTGGTTTAAACAAGTGAAATTGTGCCCATTTTATGGTTTCCATGCTTTTGTAATCCTAAAATTATTAATGTCTAGTTGTTCTATATTATAACCACATTTGCGCTCTATGCAAGCCCTTGAAACAGAACATACTCATCTTCATGTAGGACCTATGAAAATTGTCTATTTTTATCTATATATTTAAAGTTTTCTAAAAATGATAAAAGGTTATTACGAATTTTGTTGTACAAAATCTGTACAAAAATCTGTTTTTACATCATAATGCAAGAATTGGAAATTTTTCTATGGTAGCCTAGTTCTTTGAGCCTGGTTTCAATGTGAGAACCACGTTTACTGTTATTGTATTTAATTTTCTTTTTCTTTTCAACAATCTCCTAATAAAACTGTCTGAAATCTCCCAGTGACTTTATTTATAGTTCATCTTTATTAAATTTTGTGAAATGCACAGCATTGAAGGAATATTTACTTTCTAATGGGAGGCATCTAAAAACAACATAAGTCAGCTCTTTACAATATGAAGGGAACAATGCTCAATGATTTTATTTAACATGCAACTGCTTCTATCTCTAATATGAATTACTGCAGTGAAAAACATCATAAAAGCACACTCTGTAGTTATTGTTTAACAAGCAGATTTTCCATATTTTGTTTCTTGCCAGCTAAGCAAACTGCCCACATATACATGATTTATTTATGTACATTTTTCAGTTTATGAAGCTGTTATTTGTACCTTTTTCCTTTATATTCTTATATTCCCATGATTCTTATTTCACAAAGCTTTGTGCTGAATAATGTAAAGGAGACATGTTGATGGAACAAAATATATTATTCCCATATCTATAGGAGTGTAGATTTGTAACTCTAACTCAGTGTTTTGCTTTTACTCTCTATCATTGAAAAAAACATGCTTTTAGAAACTTTGCAATTCCAATAGCCTTTAATAATATAAACGTCTTAACTAATCCAAAATGCCGCACTTAAGGAAATCACAGATACTCTGTGAATACTCCAAACATTCCCAAAAGAATGGAAAATGATTTTTTTTCTGTCTAAAGAAATTATTTCAATGAATTAACAAGTAGTGATAGATCCCTAATAAAAACCTCAAATGTTTATGTGACCACTACAAACACATTTTTGTCTTCTGTCCTCACAGGTTTATGTTGGTAAGACTTGTATTAGAATATCATATGGCCTCTGGATGTTAGCGGAATTTGGTAATGATTTAAGGTTTCTCCCCATGTGTTTTCATTGGCATTAGCAAATTTACAATATGAACAAAAGTTATTTATTACTAGAGGAGAGTAAATTATAAATAAAAGTTACATGGATTGCATTTTTACAATATGGGGAGTAGAGATGTTAATAGAATTAAAATATTGCAAATGACATTGTAAATATATCACTTTTCTTCATGTGTAGGCTTGGTGCTAACATTTATCTTTCATATGTACAACTGGTATATAAAAGCTGAACTGATCCTCATTTATTCCTTTAAACAGATTCATTAATAAAGCCTCATTCTGCAGAAAGCACAGTGCTAAGTGTTGTAATGAATGAAAACATAGCTTTGCCCCAGAGGAGTTATAATTTTGTTGGAATAGGAAGTCTTACTTTCAGCAAGAGAAGAGTCACTGAATGTCTCCTAGTCTGCCATGGATGTAGAACTAGTGTTAAGAGGGTATTGACTTAGATGCCTTCCTACTAAGTGGTAGCAATCTATATCCATTTTATGCATTCACTTTCTAGCGACTAATGCAAGACAGTTTGCAGGTCAGACAATTCTGCAGAGATTGAGAAGAATATATTTCCCTCTATGTAAAACACCATACTAGTTATTCTTTTTCTGTTATTTTTCATGTATTTCAATCACATCACTCTTCTTGCCAATCCTCACAAACTTTGTGTTTCTTTTAATTTATTTATGTTTAATTAAAGGATAATTGCTTCACAGATTATAGTGGTTTCTGCCACACATCAACATGAATCAGCCATAAATATCCCCCGTGAACCACTCTCCCATTCCTTCTGCTCCTCTCAGTGACTCTGCTTCTTTCTCCTCTCATTGCAGGCATACATGTTCCTCTTGATTCCTCTGTTATTCAGGAGCATAAGATCCCACCCATCGAAGCAAACCAGTCATTTTCTTTCTGTCCTAAGCTAGATTCTCTAAGTTCTGATTGTCTCAAGTCAACGCATGTGGCAGTAAGCTAGCTAGGTACTGCAATACATGCATTTGGGGAAGTTGAGAAAATACTGTGTCCAGTTAAATTGGAATTTCTGGGGGTTGGGGCTGCAGCATCAGGATTTTTAGGTTCCTCAGTTCAGTTCAGTTCAGTCGCTCAGTCGTGTCTCTTTGCAACCCCATGAATCGCAGCACGCCAGGCCTCCCTGTCCACCACCAACTCCCGGAGTCCACCCAAACCCATGTCCATTGAGTCGGTGATGCCATCCAACCATCTCATCCTCTGTCATCCCCTTCTCCTCCTGCCCCCAATCCCTCCCAGCATCAGGGTCTTTTCAAATGAGTCAGCTCTTAGCATGAGGTGGCCAAAGTATTGGAGTTCCAGCTTTAGCATCAGTCCTTCCAATGAATACCCAGCACTGATCTCCTTTAGGATGTACTGGTTGGATCTCCTTGCAGTCCAAGGGACCCTCAAGAGTCTTCTCCAACACCAGAGTTCAAAAGCATCAATTCTTCAGCGCTCAGCTTTCTTTATAATCCAACTCTCACATCCATACATGACCACTGAAAAAACCATAGCCTTGACTAGACTACTTTGTTGGCAAGGTAATGTCTCTACTAATAAGCAGCCAGGTTGAAGATCATTTTCTGGGAGGGTAGCAAGTAACACATAGAGAGTGACTAGCAGGTCTTCTGCTATGGGGTTAACAGGTAGCTAAAATGAATGGGGTCCCTTGTGAGCTGTACAGCCACTACATAAGCCAACTAATGTTTCTGTAAAATCATTAAAATGATCTAAAATCTGTAAATAATTAACATGTATTTTAAAAGTAATTTCAGTATTGTAAACTTAATGCTGAATTGAATATGAATTTGCAGTTCTATCAGTCAGATACAATGGAAGTCAAATTATTCTTTCTAAATAAAATTACTGTCTAATATGACTTCAGACTAAGTACACAAGGAGGTAAAACTTTCATTTCAATCATCACTGAGACTTCTTCCTTCTGAACGACCTCAGTTCAAGCATTTTTCACAGTCCAAACCATTGGGGGAGAACTCTTCGGATTTTCATTCCTATGATTCAGTTTTTGAGAGGCTTTCCTAAGCCCTCCTCTTTGGAGAGACTCCAGATTTGCGAGAGAAAAACTTACGACACAGTGTGGTATGAGTCTCAGTGTGGGGAAAACAAATAATTTTGTAAATGGGGAAGTATAAAGTTATGTGAAAGGAGTAATGTTTCCACGTTTTATTTGTACTGGTAAAATGTCATTCAAGACAAGTAGACTGTGATAAGTTTCGCATATGGAACATAATACCAGGAGCGACCACTAAAAATGTTGTAACAATATATACCCTTAGTAACAGTGTAGATAAATCAAAATGGAGTTCAATGCTGTAGTAAGATTAGCTTTCTGATAACAAAGTAAATACTTTTGGATAATTCATCAGGAACTTTAAGATACTTTGCTAGTAGTTTCCATCTTCTTTCAGGTACTTTGGTTGTTCTTTTAACAATGCTAATTCTGGGCCAAACTTGGTCGCTACTACAGATAAAGATGTTAGTTGATACATCTCTAGCATGATGCATCTCCATTTTCTTTGTATTGAGTGTACTCTTGTCAGTAATATATTTCAAACCTTTATTTTTTTTAAGTAGAAACTGAAATGGCAAATATTAAGTTTTTAGAATTTGTTTTTAATTTAATTTTTCTTCCATATTGGAATATAGTTGATTGACAATGTTATATTCATTTTCAAGTGTACAGCAAAGTGACTCCATTATATATAAAAATACACATATATTTACTTTTCAGATTCCTTTCCCATATAGGCCATTACAGAGTACTGAGTAGGGTTCCTGTGCTTACAGTAGGTCGTTATTAGTTATCTATTTTATATATAGTATATGTAAATGTTAATCTCATATATGTGTGTATGTTAATCTGAAAGTCCTACTTGATCCCTCCCCCCTCAACATTTGTATTTTAGAAATCCCACTGTTAAATTCTATCCCAAGTGTGAGGAGCTGAGTTGATATCACTCAGCCCTTCTCTTACTAATTCATCTTGTTAGATTTACAAAGGAAAATGTGCTCTCATACAGATGGATCTTTTATTTAAGTCCATCTGGTTGTTATGTACCTGGGTTTATTTATGATTAATATTTTTTGGCTCCTTCCATTAATAAATTTTGATGCTTCTTAGTATATGCTTCACAGGCTTTGCTTTTATTTTTCCCACAGATAGCTACTATAAGACAATAGGTACATATCAGCATCTAAATGAATATGGGCAAATTCTTAGAAAATGAAGTTCCCAGCACTGTAAGCAGAACTGGACAAAAATGTAGAATCTGATTAAAAAAAAAAAATCCCATAGGCAAATAATCTAATAGAACAATGTATTTTTAGGGTTAAAATGGGAGTTTCTACCCAAGATGGGAGTAGTAGAAAACACTGAATTGACTAACACAAATGATGCTTTAGCTTCTGGATTTGACAAGTATTTAAAGATATCTCTAGGTTTTGGGGACACCACATCATCCCTGAGGAGTTTTTTCACCTAAAATTGCTTCAGTGCCACCAAATGTACCTCTAATTTGGGCAGATTACTTAGGAGTACTCTTTTGTCTGCTGAATATTCATTGCTCCTACCAGGTGAAATTCCAACCTGAGATAGACACTTGTCTTCTGTGTCCAATAGCTTCAGATACTCTGAGTGGTCCTCTTAAGGTCTCTTCTCTAGACTTTAGATGAGAGACAGATACCCTTCACCCTCTATGGGTGATTGGAGGGAATTGAACCTGGAACAATCCACAATCCTCAGAAACATTTTCACTTCAATTATTCACCTCATTTCTTTAATCAATATGATAATCTGTAGGTGGATGGACAGCTGGGGCCAGAAAATTAGTTTTCAGATAGCTATTTGCAAGTTATGCATGATGACCTTGCATCTTACCTTAGAATATGGTATCCATTTCATTCATTAATTGATTAAATTTTTAAAAATTACTTTAAATTTTTGGAGATAATTATAGACTAAATGCAATTATAAGAATTAATAAAGAGGCATCCCATATACACCACACATTTTCTTCAAGGATCACATTTTGCATAAATATAGTATAGTATCAAAACTGAAAAATAGACTTTGATAACATCTACCGACTTTATTCAGATTTCAGCAGAATTATATGCACTTATTTGTGTGTGTATGTATGTTTAGTTCTACACAATCTTATCACAAGTATATATTGCTACGAGCACCACCACAGTCAAGATATAGAATATTTCCATCATAGGGCTACCTCATGCTATTTCTTAAATTAATTTTTATTGGAGAATAGTTGATTTACAGTGTTGTGTTAGTTTCTTTGTGTGCTTAGTCACTCAATTGTGTCCAAGTCTTTGTGACCCCATGGACTAGCCTGCCAGGCTCCCCTGACCATGGGGTTTCTCCAGGCAAGAATACTGGAGTGGGTTGCCATGCCCTTCTCCAGGGCGTCTTCCCAACCCAGGGATCAAACCAAGGTCTCCTGTGTGGCAAGTGGATTCTTTACTGTCTGAGCCACCAGAGAAGCTCAGTTTCTTCTGTAAATGAACTTATTTTTCAAAGCATAATAGAGACACAGAAGTAGAGAACAAACCTCATGCTATATTTTTACAGCTACAATCACTAACCTTTCTCCTTACCTCTGTATAAGTCAGGGTTCCCCATAATCAGTAGTATAAATATACATATACATAGAGAGAAATGTGCATGCTATCTGGCCCTGTGGAGAATGTAGAGCCTTCAAATGTCCCCACTTCTCTTCCTCTGACAGTCCCTGAGGCCTGTAGTGAGGGAGTGGGTGAAATTGCCTCTGATGCAGGTACAGAGTTGGGTCAAATTGGGGCAACCTGTCCACGTGAGTTGCAGCTGTTATTCAGTCCAAAAATTTATACCATCTAGACGGAAACAGAAAGAAATTGCAGGAGTCCATGGGCTGAATTCAAAGCAGTTTGACTGGTGATCACTCAGAAGCCTGGGCCATTGCTCTTTGCATTAATAATTGAGTTATTCTAAAAGGATTGACTCTATGACTTGGACAATGAGAAGCTGAGGGGTAAATGATCATGAAACCCTGTAAAGTTCAGCATCAGTCCTTCCAATGAATATTCAGGGTTGATTTCCTTTAGGATTATCTGGTTTGATCTCCTTGCAGTCCAAGAAATCTCAAGAGTCTTCTCCAACACCACAGTTCAAAAGCACCATTTCTTCAGTGTTCAGCCTTCTTTATTGTCCAACTCTCATATCCATACATGACTATTGGAAACTTCAACTATACAGACCTTTTTCAGCAAAGAAATATCTCTGCTTTTAAATATGCTGTCTAGGTTCGACATAGTTTTTCTTCCAAGGAGCAAGTGTCTTTTAATTACATGGCTGCAGGCACTATCTGAAGTGAATTTGGAGCCCAAGAAAATAAAGTCTGTCACTGTTTCCATTATTTCCCCATCTATTTGCCATGAAGTGATGGGACCAGATGCCTTGGATCCCCTGGTAGTTCAGCCAGTAAAGAACCTGCCTGCAATGCAGGAGACCTAGGGTCGATCCCTGGGTCTGGGAGATCCCCTGGAGAAGAGAATGACAATCCACTCAAGTATTCTTTCCTGGAGAATCCCAT
This sequence comes from Bison bison bison, assembly GCF_000754665.1. NCBI lineage: Eukaryota > Metazoa > Chordata > Mammalia > Artiodactyla > Bovidae > Bison > Bison bison. Next base: position 4,093,540 of record NW_011494748.1, on the reverse strand, counting down.
GGACAGAGGAGCCTGGCAGGCTACAGTCAGAGTAGCAAAGAGTCAGACATGACTCTGTCTAACACCTTCATTGACATATATATATATTACATTTTAATTCTGTTTCTAATAATTCAGTATCTAATATTATTGAGGTCTGATTTTGCATTAATTCTATTTCTGATTCTAAATTCTTTCATTTTTTCTTCTCTTTTTAAATTTAATTAATTTATTTTGATTGGAGGTTTATTATTTTACAATATTGTGGTGGATTTTGCCATACATTGACACGAATCAGCCATTGGTGTACATGTGCTCCCACCCTGAAAGCCCCTCCCACCTCCCTCCCCATCCCATACCTCTGGGTTGGCCCAGTGCACCAGCTTTGAGTGCCCTGTTTCATGCATTGAACCTGGACTGGCAATCTATTTCACATATGGTAATATACATGTTTCAATGCTATTCTTTCAAATCATCAAACCCTCACCTCCTCCCACAGAGTCCAAAAGTTTGGTCTTTATATCTGTGTCTCTTTTTCTGTCTCGCATATAGGGTCATCATTACCATCTTTCTAAATTCCATATATATGCATTTATATATTTCTTTCTGACTTACTTCACTCTGTATAATAGGTTCCAGTTTCATCCACCTCACTAGAACTGATTCAAATGCATTCTTTTTAATAGCTGAGTAATATTTCATTGTGTATATGTACCACAACTTTCTTATACATTCATCTGCTGATGGACATCTAGGTTGCTTCCATGTCCTAAGTATTGTAAACAGTGCTGTGATGAACACTGGGGTACACGTGTCTCTTTCAATTCTGGTTTCCTAGGTGTGTATGCCCAGCAGTGGGATTGCATATGGCAGTTCTATTTTCAGTTTTTTAAGGAATCTCCACACTGTTCTCCATAGTGGCTGAGTTTGCATTCCCACCAACAGTGTAAGAGTGTTCCTTTTTCTCCACACCCTTTCCAGCATTTATTGTTTGTAGACTTTTTGATAGCAGCAATTCTGATTGGCATGAGATGATACCTCACTGTGGTTTTGATTTGCATTTTTTTGATAATGAGTGATATTGAGCATCTTTTCATGTGTTTGTTAGCCATCTGTATGTCTTCTTTGGAGAAATGCCTGTTTAGTTCTTTAGCCCATTTTTTGATTAGGTTGTTTATTTTTCTGGAATTGAGCTGCATGAGCTGCTTGTATATCTTTGAGACTAATTCTTTGCCTGATGCTTCATTTGCTATTATTTTCTCCCAATCTGAAGACTGTCTTTTCACCTTGCTTATAGTTTCCTTTGTTGTGCAAAAGCTTTTAAGTTTAATTAGGTCCCATTTGTTTATTTTTGCTTTTATTTCCATTACTCTGGGAGGTGGTTCATAGAGGATCCTGCTGTGATTTGTGTCAGAGAGTGTTTTTCCATATGTTTTCTTCTAGGAGTTTTATAGTCTCTGGTCTTATGTTTAGATCTTTAATCCATTTTGAGTTTATTTTTGTGTATGGTGTTAGAAAGTGTTCTAGTTTCATTCTTTTATAAGTGGTTGACCAGTTTTCCTAGCACCACTTGTTAAAGAGATTGTCTTTTCTCCATTGTATATTCTTGCCTCCTTTGTCAATATAAGGTGTCCATAGGTGCATGGATTTATCTCTGGGCTTTCTATTTTGTTCCACTGATCTATATTTCTGTCTTTGTGCCAGTATCATACTGTCTTGATGACTGTAGTTTTGTAGTATTGCCTGAAGTCAGGCAGGTTGATTCTTTCAGTTCCATTCTTCTTTCTCAAGATTGCTTTGGCTATTTGAGGTTTTTTGTATTTCCATACAAATTGTGAAATTATTTGTTCTAATTCTCTGAAAAATACCCTTGGTAGTTTGATAGGGATTGCACTGAATCTATAGATTGCTTTAGGTAGTATACTCATTTTCACTATATTGAGTCTTCCAATCCATGAACATGGCATATTTCTCCATCTATTTGTGTCATCCTTGATTTCTTTCATCAGTGTTTTATAGTTTCCTATATATAGGTCTTTTGTTTCTTTAGGTAGATTTATTCCTAAGTATTTTAATCTTTTCATCATATTGCTGAATGGGATTGTTTCCCTAATTTGTCTTTCTGTTTTCTCATTGTTAGTGTATAGGAATGCAAAGGATTTCTATGTATTAATTTTATATCCTGCAAATTTACTATATTCATTGATTAACTCTAGTAATTTTCTGGTGGTATCTTTAGGGTTTTCTATGTAGAGGCTCATATAATCTGCAAACAGTGAGAGTTTAACTTCCTTTCCAATGGATTCTTTTTATTTCATTTTCTTCTCTGATTGCTGTGGCTAAAACTTCCAAAACTATGTTGAATAGTAGTGGTGACAGTGGTCACCCTTGTCTTATTCCTGTGAAGTTTTATTTCTTAATAAGTTTTTAAAAATTAGGTTGAATCCATGTTTGTTAAAACTTTGTCAAAATAATTTAAATTCAGGTTTGAGAATGTAGTACTGCATGAAAGAATTTTATTTCCTTATGCCAAGTATCTGAGACATTTAAGTTTAATTTAAATTAACTTTAAATTTAATTTAAAGAAGGGAAGGAAGAAGGGCATTTTCCCAGGGTTTTGTAGGAACCAGTTGCTCATGTTAGGAAAGAGGACCTATGTGTTTTCTTCCTTATGGATTTGAACTTATGGTTTTCTGGGTCTCCCACATGCTAGATAGGAGCATCAGTGAGGCCCTAGCATCCTTGCCTCCACTCCCGAGGAGATGGCTATGTCTTCTTCAGCCTCCTGCCTTTAGAGGTTCTACCCCTCCAGGAT
>NW_011494748.1:4083981-4090176 GCF_000754665.1 Bison bison bison | reverse complement strand
TGACCCTGGGTAGACATCTGCATCTGTGTTGTGTGTGTGGTGTGGCTGATCAGTAGGTGAGTATTCCTGAGTGTGTGAGTGAAGCCACTCCCAGGCTGGTGCTCTCCTCCTGTGCCCGGTGACTGCCCACTGGCAGCTCCAGCTGCCCTTCACTCCCACCTGCTGCCAAAGTCCCTGTGCTAATGGGATTACAAATACAAAAAGTGGAAAAATTTTTTCGTAAACTTTGTTTTATATTAAAAAAAATCCATAAGTCTGTGTGTGTTAAACATGAGGTCCTGCCTCTGTGGCTGTGTTTGAAAAAATAAAGTTTTATTAGAATAAAAAAAAATAAATAAAAAAAATAAATTAACTTAAAACTCCTAACTTGTAGTTTCTTAGTTCATAGAGATAGTGCAAATCTGAGTAATCATTTCCAAAGACATGAGGGTGAACCTGATTCTCCTGAACTCTCACATAAAGCTTTCCTTCTCTACCCAGGGTCACAGCTAATACAAATTTTTTTCTGACATCTGTCTTGGGTCTTTTTTATTTGAACCTTTTCAATGAGTATATATTCATTTAAATTCTAGCTTTATGGTAAGTTCTACAGTCTAATTTTATTTCATATCCCTAATAATCATGACCATTGAAGCTGAAACTCTGTTACCATGCATTTTTAGATGGCTCAAAGATTAACCATAGCTTTGCTTTTCCAGTTGCTGCTGCTGCTAAGTCATTTCAGTTGTGTCTGACTCTGTGAGACCCCAGAGAGGGCAGCCCACCAGGCTTCCCCATCCCTGGGATTCTCCAGGCAAGAACACTGGAGTGGGTTGCCATTTCCTTCTCCAATGCATGAAAGTGAAAAGTGAAAGTGAAGTCACTCAGTCGTGTCCCACTCTAGAGACCCCATGGACTGCAGCCCACCAGGCTCTTCCGTCTACGGGATTTTCCAGGCAAAAGTACTGGAGTGGGGTGCCATTGCCTTCTCTGTGCTTTTCCAGTAGACATGTATAAATGTGAGAGTTGGACCATAAAGAAGGCTGAGAGCCAAATAATTGATACTTTTGAACTGTAGTGCTGGAGAAGACTCTTGAGAGTCCCTTGGACTGCAAGGAGATCAAACCAGTCAATCCTAAAGGAAATCAGTCTCTGAATATTCATTAGAAGAAGTGATGCTGAAGCTCAAGCTCCAATATTTTGGCCATCTGATGCAAAGAGCCGACACACTGGAAAAAACCCTGATGCTGGGAAAGATTAAAGGCACAAGGAGAAAGGGATGACAGACGATAAGGTGGTTGGATGGTATCACCAATTCAAAGGACATAAGTTTGAGCAAACTCCAGAAGATTGTGAAGGACAGGGAAGCCTGGTATGCTGCAGTCCATGGGGTTGCAAATAGTTGGACACAATTGAGTGAGTGAACAATGAGCAACAGCATAGACAAACTAGGTCTTCCACTCTTGGACACTTTCTGAAGGTCTTCTCTTTTATTCTGAATCAGAGTGAAACCCTATGTTTTAAATATTTTATCCAGCATTTGTTGGTTTTGTGTTTGAAGCAAGGATGGTTCAGTGTGTTGGACTATTATTACCAGAAATTAATACTTACTATGTAAAAGTTAATTGTCAAACCCCTGAAATACAACTTATACTTACAAACATTAATCAATCAATTAACAGTTGTTTAACATTCATATACTATGTTCTCATTATAAGGAATTAATGCAATGTGTAAAATTCTTAGTGTAACTTCAAGAATACAATATTTATTGAACAATGTCAATTACTATTATTAAGATAATACTAATTGCTATTATTAAGATATCAAAAACAATCTTGGAACCTCAGAGAACATATATGCTACAATAAAATAAAAGGCTAGGATATAAATATTATATGTTGATTGAAATTCTAGAAAAGATAATGAATATGTATAACCTTAATATGTACCTTTTCACATTGAAAATATTTGACACAATATTTACATATATAAACCCTTAATAAAAAATATATATCCAAATGTCATATCTTATTGACGGTATAACAAAGTTTTATCTTCTTTATGATTTTTTAGGATTATCCAATTTGAAAAAGAACACATTACTTTTTTTCCATCAGCATGTTATGAGAAGGTATTGATGCTTTTTGAGTATTTACAATTCTATTTTGCTATTATTCTTGATCAAGTCAAGCATGATCTAATGCAATATTTAATTTTTTTTCTTCCCTCTTTCTCTTACCTCCCTGCCTCCCTTCTTCCCTTCCTTTCATCCTTCCTCCCTTTTCTTTCTTTCTTATAGAACTTGGAAACAGTGGATAACTTACCTATCTTTTTATGTAAAATATAAGAATGTTACAAAATAATTTTTAATTTCTTATTGATCTGCATATTATTATTGCTATATGGTGTGTCACAGCCTATGTTCTGAACTACAACATTACATGGTTTTTATTTTTGTCGAAACAGTCAACTACATTTTACTTTAAATAATAAGACAAAATGTCTAATATTTACTTACAGAGTTATCATTTCCTATTAGCGTCATTCTTTAGCAAGCCTTTTTTTAGCCAGTATCATTTCTTTTCTGCCCAAGGATTTCATTTAACATTTCTTTTAGTGTGTGTCTGCTGGTGATTTTTTTTTTCCACTTTAGTATGTCTCAAATGCCTCTTTGCTCTCATTTATGAAGTGTATACCCATAAGTATAAAATTCTAGATTGATAGCCCTTTTAAAAGTACTTTGATTTTGTTGCTTTATTGTCTTCTCACTCACATTGTTTCTGACAAGAAATCTGTGGTATTCCTTATCTTTATTTGTCCATAATGTTTCTTTTTTCTTTCTGGATGCTTTTAAAATGTTTTCTTTATTACATGTTCTGTGCAATTTGATTATGATATACCTTTGTGTAGTTTCCTTTACATATTTCTCATGTTTAAGGTTGGGCTGCCGTCTATGGGGTCGCACAGAGTCGGACACAACTGAAGTGACTTAGCAGCAGCAGCAAGGTTTGTTGAGATTCTTAGATCTGTTGATTTATAGTTTTTATTAGGTTTGAGACATTTGGAGCCATTATTTCTTGTAATGCTTTTCTTCATCCCTTTCTCCTTCCTTCAAGTATTCTAACTGCATGTACATTAGACTGCTTGAAGTTGCCCCACTCTCCATGTTGTGTTTGGCAAATTTTTCTTTAGAATTTTATTTTTTAAAACTTTTCCTTTGTATTGGAGTATAGTCAAATAACAATGTTATGATAGTTTCAGATGAACAGCAAATGGACTCAGCCATACATATACATATATCCATTCTGCAACTTTTAATCTTCTCTTAATCTCATCTAGTGATATTTTATCTCAGACATTTCTGTGTTATTTTCTAGAATGTTGATTTGGGTCCTTTAAAAAATGCATTCCATATCTTAATATGTTCAACATTTTGGAAGGTATGCAATATAATTATACTGTCTTAATCCCTTGTCCTCTGATTATAAGATCTACCAGCTTTGTATAATTTTAAACTGATTGATTTTTCTCCTTCTTATATTTCAAGCATTTCTACTTCATTGCACACCTGGTAATTTATTATTATATGCCAGTCATTGTGAATTTTACTGTATTAGATTCTGGGTATTTTAAATTCCTATAGACATTCTTGAATTTTGTTCTTGGATGATGTGTCAGAGTACTTAGAACCAGGCAAAGTTTCAATGATTCTCTAGGAAAACACCCATGGCTCAACATATGTCATACATGTGCCTGAAATTTACCATGAAGGAAGAAAAAACAAAAAGTAAAATCAGCAAAGAGGAAAGTCACATGGGGCAGAGATTGAAGGAAACCAGGGCCAGGTTTTCAAGGGTCCTCCCAAAGTGGAATCACAAAGGACATTCATAAAGCCCCCAACAATGAGTTGTGACAGCATAAATGAAAACATTTTCAACCAGGGAAGTACTCCCAGTCCATCAAGTACCCAAATCCCCTAGTCCCAAGTGAAAGGAAGATGTGCAACATAAGCCATGTTTTTGTTCAATCACTTTAGGCACAGTTAGTCACTCCTATCAGTTTACGGTAAGAACTCTTTCCCAAACCTAACTTCCTGGGTGCCAGTCTATGCCACCCTTGTATGCAGGTCTTTCAAAGGATAGCAGTCAGGACTTCTATATTAACTCTTTTCTCCACAGATGCTATTATGTTACTCAGAAACAGTTTTGTTCTTTCCAATCTTAATTTGAATTTTTCTTGGTGGGACTGGAACACTGTTTGGTTAGTGGTAAATTATTTCCCACTACTGAAACCAGACACTTTGAATACTTTACGTAATAGTGCATAAACTGTAAGTTTTAGAGTCTGGCTTGTAGGAATAGACACTCTTTCACAGACTAGTGAGTCTCAGGTACAGTCCCATCTTATTTTGTGGATGTTTCTTTGTCAGCCTCACATAATGTCGCTGAAAACTCAAAAGAAATACTCTATAGGTATCCTAAGTCTCTCTCTGTACATCTCTTTCTTTACTGATATTCTGTCCTTTGAATGGGCTTCCCTTGTGGCTCAGCTGGTAAAGAGTCTTCCTGCAATGTGGGAGACCTGGGCTCGATCCCTAGGTTGGGAAGATCCCCTGGAGAAGGGAACAGCTACCTACTCCAGTAGTCTGGCCTGGAGGTCTGTGTAGTCCATGGTGTCACAAAGAGTCACACATGACTGAGTGACTTTCATTTTTACTGTCCTGTGAACTCAGATTGCTTTGTTCTCCCCACAGTCTGCGCTTCATCTCCTCAGTCAGAAAGTCCTGCAGGCTGTGCCTATTTTTCCTCCTTGTGACTCAGCCTGAAAACTTTCTCCATGTAGTAAGCCTTAGCAATCTAAAGGCTTCTCTTTTTATTTCCTTTCTCTCAGAGATCACTGTCTTTTATTGCCAAATGTCTATCTATGTCTTGAAAACTTTGTTTCATGTATTTAGCATGTTTGTTATTTTAAGGCTGAAGGATAAATCTGGTCCCTATTATTCTACCTTGGACAGAAGCTAAGATTTCTCAGGAAAGATGAATTTAAGTAGTTACCTGTCATAGTATAGCATAAGAAAGATAGATTTAAATAGTCTCATTTTGAGGTCTATTATTATGTCAGCCTCCAGTTAGACTATCCTTTCTTTTTATTAGAATGTCTTCTTTTTTCTACCCTTGATGATTCCCATGCTTAATCATCTGAACATTTTTTAGCAATGCTAGCTCTTATTTAGCTCTCTTACAAAGTTTTCAGATTCACTCTGTGTCAAGTACTGTGTATTCCAGAAGCTTTGAGTGCTGTGATTTTTTTTTTTGCCCAAAATGTATCATTTTTTAAACTAACACTTTACTTAAACTATACAGTATAGCTAGACCATCACCTTCTCTGTCCTATCTTTGTCTTATTATCTTCTCTTAACCTTAATTATGAATCAGGTCAGGTGGTAAATTGACCTTGATCATTTTTAAGTGATCCCTCCTGTTCAACACAGGTCACAACTCTTCTTGACTCTCTCACAAGGCATTGTACTCTATGATTGTATCTAAAATTATTTATAATGCTTTTTAAAACTTATTTTCATTGAAAGTGAAGCCTGTATGAAAATAAATTTTGTCTTCTTGTTTTTTTATTTATGTCATAAATCTCAGCCTTGGGAATGATTTCTAATATTTGATTAATAAATGTTTGCTAAAATCATTATCAAATTTTGAGCTGAATTTTCTATTATCTAATGTAAACTCTTATTTTATATATGAAAATAATCGTGACGTCCAATGAACAACAGTGTAGTTTTGTAAAGCATCCGGAAAAGAAACATGTGGTGAAGCTTCCTTGTCAGGATGGATCAGTGAAGGTAGTAAAGGTGAGGGATAAGCACAGAGCTGACAGATATTGCCTATGTAAGGGAAGAGGAGGTGAAGCTGTCAATACTTGGAGAGCACATGGCATTGGCAAGAATAAAACAACACACTTCTGTGCCTTATGAAATCTTAATCTTAGTATTAAGAAATGGTATGGATTTAACAGAAAAAGGAAATATTAAGTGTACCCCAATGTTCATCGCAGCACTGTTTACAATAGCCAGGACATGGAAGCAACCTAGATGCCCATCAGCAGATGAATGGGTAAGAAAGCTGTGGTACATATACACAATGGAGTATTACTCAGCCATTAAAAAGAATACATTTAAATCAGTTCTAATGAGGTGAATGA
>NW_011494748.1:4083507-4083881 GCF_000754665.1 Bison bison bison | reverse complement strand
GCTGAAAACTCAAAAGAAATACTCTATAGGTATCCTAAGTCTCTCTCTGTACATCTCTTTCTTTACTGATATTCTGTCCTTTGAATGGGCTTCCCTTGTGGCTCAGCTGGTAAAGAGTCTTCCTGCAATGTGGGAGACCTGGGCTCGATCCCTAGGTTGGGAAGATCCCCTGGAGAAGGGAACAGCTACCTACTCCAGTAGTCTGGCCTGGAGGTCTGTGTAGTCCATGGTGTCACAAAGAGTCACACACGACTGAGTGACTTTCATTTTTACTGTCCTGTGAACTCAGATTGCTTTTTTTTTTTTTTTCCCTCTAATTTTACTTTATTTTTAAACTTTACATAATTGTATTAGTTTTGCCAAATATCAAAATG
>NW_011494748.1:4079642-4083252 GCF_000754665.1 Bison bison bison | reverse complement strand
AAAGATCTTCAAACTCAGATAATCACAATGGTGTGATCACTCACCTAGAACCAGACATCCTGGAATGCAAAGTCAAGTGGGCCTTATGAAACACCACTACAAACAAAGCTAGTGGAGGTGATGGAATTCCAGTTGAACTATTTCAAATCCTGAAAAATGATGCTGTGAAAGAGTTGAACTCAATATGCCAGCAAATTTGTAAAACTAAGCAGTGGCCACTGACTGGAAAAGGTCAGTTCTCATTCCAATCCCAAAGAATGGCAATGCCAAAGAATGCTCAAACTATCACACAATTGCACTCATATCACATGCTAGTAAGTAACGCTCAAAATTCTCCAAATCAGGCTTTAGGAATACATGAACCGTGAACTTCCAGATGTTCAAGCTGGTTTTAGAAAAGGCAGAAGAACCAGAGATCAAATTGCCAACATCTGTTGGATCATCAAAAAAGCAAGAGAGTTTCAGAAAAACATTTACTTCTGCTTTATTAACTATACCAAAGCCTTTGACTGTGGGGATCACAACAAACTGTGGAAAATTCTTCAAGATGTGAGAATACCAGACCACCTGATCTGCCTCCTGAGAAATCTGTATGCAGGTCAGGAAGCAACAGTTAGAAGTGTACATGGAACAACAGATGGGTTCCATTAGACAAAGGAGTATGTCAAGGCTGTATATTGTCACCCTGCTTATTTAACTTATTTGCAGAGTACATCATACGAAATGCCAGGCTGGATGAAGCATAATTTGGTTTCAAGATTGCCGGGAGAAATATCAATAACCTCAGATATACAGATGACACTACTCTTATGGCAGAAAGCGAAGAACTAAAGAGCTTCTTGATGATAGTGAAAGAGGAGAGTGAAAAACTCTGGCTTAAAACTGGTTTAAAACTCAACATTCAGAAAACTAAGATCACAGTGACAGACTTTATTTTGGGGGACTCCAAAATCACTGCAGATTGTGACTGCAGCCATGAAATTAAGACACTTGCCCCTTGGAAGAAAAGCTATGACCAACATAGACAGCATATTAAAAAGCAGAGACATTACTTTCCCAACAAAGTCCATCTAGTGAAAGCTATGGTTTTTCCAGTAGTCACGTTTGGATGTGAGAATTGGACTATACAGAAAGCTGAGTGCTGAAGAATTGATGCTTTTGAACTGTGGTGTTGGAGAAGACTCTTGAGAGTCCCTTGGACTGCAAGGAGATCCAACCAGTCCATCCTAAAGGAGATCAGTCCTGGGTGTTCATAAAAGTCTGATGTTGAAGCTGAAACTCCAATACTTTGGCCACCTGATGCAAAAAACTGACTCATTTGAAAAGACCCTGATGCCGTGAAAGATGGAAGGCAGGAGGAAAAGGGGATGACAGAGGATGAGATGGTTGGATGGCATCACTGACTCAATGGACATGAGTTTGAGTAAACTCCAGGAGTTGGTGATGGCCAGGGTAGTCTGGCATAGTGCAGTCCGTGAGGTCTCGAAGAGTTGGATAAGACTGAGTGACTGAACTAAACTGAATCTTAGTATATTTTGTAGTGTCTATATGACCCTACAGAAAAAATAGGAAAATTTGAGTCATGTATTTTAGAATGAATACAAATAATAATTATAATAATAGAAATATTTGACATCTATTGCACATTTACTCATGAATTTTATGGTAAGCATTCTCCAAAGAATTTGATACATAAGACTTCCTTTAAGTCTCACAATAAACCGTGAGGTACGTACTTTTGCATCCATGTTTTCAAGTTGAGAAAGAGAAAGTCAAAGAGATTAACAAATTGCTTTGTGCTCATGCAGCTAGTAAACATCAAAGCCAAGATGAGATCTTTGCAACCAAAGATGTTAACTATTAGTTTATAATAGTCATGAATCACTGACTCTTGATAGAAAAAGTAGAAAACCCAGATCAAATTTCCTTAAGAAAAAAAAAAAAAGGATAGGGGATTATTTTAGCCTCTGATAATTTGATTTAGGGCTTCAGTGATGTAATCTGGATGCAATTAAAAAAGAAATCTTACAAGTCTTCCTCTTGTTTTCTTCTTTTTTTTAAGATCTGCACAAACCATAATTCCTTCATGCAGTTTAGTCCTCCATTCAGCTAGGTCCCATTGATAGAAAAATATATTTTTTTTCTTTACCAACAGCATGAGTAAAATAGCAAATTTTCTCACCAAAAACAAAATGTATCTCCTTCCATAATGTAATGTAATTGCAGATAAACTTTTTTTTTTAAGATCAAGTCTCTAAATGAAGCATGTGACTGAATCCAAAGCCAGTGGATTGGGGATAGAGCTTATATAGGCCACTTCTTGGTCTGGCCCATTGAAATCTCCCATACAATCCTTTGCACTCTCTTTAGAAATATGCATCACCCTCTGAACAAAACTGAAAGACATATTTGATGATGGAATGTCTTGTTTGTGCCTGAAATATATATTTTATAATATAGTTTGAAATGATATATTTCAAAATATATATTTAAAAATAATATATTTTCCTGAAATATAATACCCTTTTTATCATTCACCTGTTTGCTTGGATAAGAGTTAATTTTATTTTTAAAAACCATCATTAAAAGTTAGTGTTACTTAAAAAACAGAATAGCTTTTGGTTTGACCTTTATGCTTTATTGATCTGTCCAATTTGGGTAAGAGGAAATACGACTGTGATTAATTTAAGTCTTGAGGTCACTCTTAGGGCTAGAGCAGACTCAAACCCAGCTAAATTGCTTGGATTCAGAACTGAAGAAGGGAGATCTTTTACTATAGATGTACTTTAGCTTTTTTTTTTTTCTTCAACCAGCAAAAACAAGCAACAGAGTGGTAGATTATCTGTAGTAAAATTTTTGAAGAGAGGATCATCAGATAGTCATATTTTAAGTTTATATAATCATCATGGCTTATTGACACATACTATCTCATTTTATTTTAAGCTCTTGTGAATTGTGTAATATAAGTCATCTTATTCCCAATTTACAGTTGAGGACAGATTTGAGAAACATTTAGGATATTTTTATTTACCAAGCATCTGCGAATTTGAGTGCAGATAGGTTTTTAATTCATTTGAGTGAAGCTGTATGTGACTAAGATAAAAGAAGTGATACTAAATAGGAAATAGTTTGATTTCTACTTGCTTACTTTCTCTTCTAGGGAGAAACAAGTTCAGCTTCTTGGCTCCTCAATTTTCTGGCTTGCAATATCCAGGTAACTGGTAAAGGTGAAAAAATAACAAAAGATAAAGATTATGAACTGAGGATAAAATAAGGAAAAAATGAGGGAGAAGGGGATAGAGTGGGCAGTGGTAGAGGAGAGTACAAGTTGGGGAAAACGACAAATGAAAGCAGAAATACCGGGAGGGGTTTTGGTGGTTTCTAATGAGGGAAGAGGAAAGGCAGCTGCAATTTAAGAACAAGATTGAGAAGTATAAATATCAAAAAGGAGCATTTTAGGTGTGTTTTTATCACACTATTGGGCACAGTGTAAATACTCAAATTGTTTAAATTGCTTTCAGTTGTGTGCAGAAGCTAGTTTATGTCTGTAATTAAGTATATTCAGCTTTATTAGACTTAGATATATTAGAAAGTCAGTGTATGTATTTGA
>NW_011494748.1:4078404-4079385 GCF_000754665.1 Bison bison bison | reverse complement strand
TTCCTTCCAAGGAGTAAGCATCTTTTAATTTCATGGCTGCAGTCACCATTTGCAGTAATTTTGGAGCCCAGAAAAATTAAATCTGACACTGTTTCCACTGTTTCCCGATCTATTGCCCATGAAGTGATGGGACCAGATGCCATGATCTTCGTTTTCTGAGTGTTGAGTCTGAATGTTTAAGTCAACTTTTTCACTCTCCACTTTCACTTTCATCAAGAGGCTTTTTAGTTCCTCTTCACTTTCTGCCATAAGGGTGGTGTCATCTGCATATCTGAGGTTATTGATATTTCTCCCGGCAATCTTGATTCCAGCTTGCATTTCTTCCAGTCCAGTGTTTCTCATGATGTACTCTGCATATAAGTTAAATAAACAGGGTGACAATATATAGCCTTGACAAACTCCTTTTCCTATTTGGAACCAGTCTGTTGTTCCATGTCCAGTTCTAACTGTTGCTTCCTGACCTGCATACAAATTTCTCAAGAGGCAGATCAGGTGGTCTGGTATTCCCATCTCTTTCAGAATTTTCCACAGTTTCTTGTGATCCACACAGTCAAAGGCTTTGGCATAGTCAATAAAGCAGAAATAGATGTTTTTCTGGAACTCTCTTGCTTTTTCCATGATCCAGCGGATGTCAGAAATTTGATCTCTGGTTCCTCTGCCTTTTCTAAAACCAGCTTGAATATCTGGAAGTTCACGGTTCACATATTGCTGAAGCCTGACTTGGAGAATTTCGAGCATTACTTTACTAGCGTGTGAGATGAGTGCAATTGTGTGGTAGTTTGAGCATTCTTTGGGATTGCCTTTCTTTGGGATTGGAATGAAAACTGACCTTTTCCAGTCCTGTGGCCACTGCTGACTTTTCCAAGTTTGCTGGCAGATTGAGTGCAGCACTTTAATAGCATTGTCTTTCAGGATTTGGAATAGCTCAACTGAAATTCTATCACCTCCACTAGCTTTGTTCGTAGTGATGCTTTCTAAGGC
>NW_011494748.1:4077408-4077749 GCF_000754665.1 Bison bison bison | reverse complement strand
CTTTTCACAGCTATTTGTAAGGCCTCCCCAGACAGCCATTTTGCTTTTTTGCATTTCTTTTCCATGGGGATGGTCTTGATCTCTGTCTCCTTGTACAATGTCACGAACCTCATTTCATAGTTCATCAGGCACTCTATCTATCAGATCTAGTCCCTTAAATCTATGTCTCACTTCCACTGTACAATCATAAGGGATTTGATTTAGGTCATACCTGAATGGTCTAGTGGTTTTCCCTACTTTCTTCAATTTAAGTCTGAATTTGGCAATAAGGAGTTCATGGTCTGAGCCACAGTCAGCTCCCGGTCTTGTTTTTGCTGACTGTATAGAGCTTCTCCATCTTT
>NW_011494748.1:4075404-4077308 GCF_000754665.1 Bison bison bison | reverse complement strand
GGTTGGGGCATAGACTTGGATTACTGTGATATTGAATGGTTTGCCTTGGAAACGAACAGAGATCATTCTGTCATTTTTGAGGTTGCATCCAAGTACTGCATTTCGGACTCTTTTGTTGACCATGATGGCTACTCCATTTCTTCTGAGGGATTTCTGCCCACAGTAGTAGATATAATGGTCATCTGAGTTAAATTCACCCATTCCAATCCATTTCAGTTCACTGATTCCTAGAACGTAGACATTCACTCTTGCCATCTCTTCTTTGACCACTTCCAATTTGTCTTGATTCATGGACCTGAATATTCCAGGTTCCTATGCAATATTGCTCTTTACAGCATCGGACCTTGCTTCTATCACCAGTCACAATTACACCTGGGTATTGTTTTTGCTTTGGCTCCATCCCTTCATTCTTTCTGGAGTTATTTCTCCACTGATCTCCAGTAGCATATTGGGCACCTACTGACCTGGAGAGTTTCTCTTTCAGTATCCTACCATTTTGCTTTTTCATACTGTCCAACCCCACGTCCAACGAGCCGTGGCTGCGTGGGCACAGAAGGGCCTAGAGGAGCTATCCCACGTTGAAGGTCAGGAAGGGCAGCAGTGAGGAGATACCCCTCGTCCAAGGTAAGGAGCAATGGCTGCGCTTTGCTGGAGCAGCTGTGAAGAAATATCCCACGACCAAGGTAAGAGAAACCCAAATAAGACGGTAGGTACAAGAGGGCATCAGAGAGCAGACACACTGAAACCATACTCACAGAAAACTAGTCAATCTAATCACACTAGGACCACAGCCTTTTCTAACTCAATGAAACTAAGCCATGCTAGTGGAGCAACCCAAGATGGGCGGGCCATGGTGGAGAAATTAGACAGAATGTGGTCCACTGGAGAAGGGAATGGCAAACCACTTCAGTATTCTTGCCTTGAGAACCCCATGAACAGTATGAAGAGGCATTAAGTTTAATTTATCTTAAAACACAATATTTTGATTTTAGATGTGAAAAGTCAGATATGGTGACAGATTATTTCAGTTATTTGGAATTTTTTTTGATGCTGCTGCTGCTGCTAAGTCGCATCAGTTGTGTCCGACTCCGTGCGACCCCATAGATGGCAGCCCACCAGGCTCCCTCGTCCCTGGGATTCTCCAGGCAAGAACACTGGAGTGGGTTGCCACTTCCTTCTCTAATGCATGAAGGTGAAAAGAGAAAGTGAAGTCGCTCAGTCGTGTCTGACTCTTAGTGACCCCATGGATTGCAGCCCACCAGGCTCCTCCATCCATGGGATTTTCTAGGCAAGAGTACTGGAGTGGGGTGCCATTGCCTTCTCCAATTTTGATGCTATGTGGGAAGAAATCTATCAATGGCTAGGTTCTCTGAGAAACAGACTCTGAGTAATTTGCTTGCAGATATTTATTGGGATGTGCTCTTTTGAATCAACAGCTGGCAAGGTGAAGAAAACAGGATTGAGCCAAGGGAGAAGCTAAGAAGGGCTTCAGCCAATTCCATGGGAACTGAGATGACTCTACAAAATTGTATAACATAAAACCAAGAAAGGTTGGACCCCACAGCCCTCCAGGAAGCAGCCATTAGGTGTGGAGTTTTTCCAGGAAGGGCGATATGATTTTCAATATCAATGAAGTGGCTTTCTTTACCTCTCCAATATAGTGGTTGATAAGTTCAACAGATGAAGGAATGAATCTTGGAGAGGGGGACGTTGGTGAAATACCATGGCACCTATTAGTATAAATAAAGCTAGAAATTTTCTCCCATATTGCACAGCTCAGAAGTAAAAATATGTTTCAGAATATAGCACCTCTGCAGCAATAGGCATTAATGGGCTTTCTCATCACATACTTAGTATTTTTTAATTTTTATCTTTTTTTTTTTTCCTTTCCTGCTTTGTACTTT
>NW_011494748.1:4074933-4075304 GCF_000754665.1 Bison bison bison | reverse complement strand
TTAAATCATTTAAGTCTTCAGAGACACATAGAGTTCTTTTCATGGGTCGTTCCCTTTCCTATATACTCTACTGTCTGCTTATCTCACAACTAATTCCCTAGAGAGAGAACGTTATTGTTTTAGCCTCTCACCATTCAATAAAATGTGCCTCTTGGGCAGATTTCTTGTGCCAGGACCTATTATAAGTTGATCTATATAAATGACTGCCTTTGAGTATGTGATGTGGCCAAATTAGTGAGATCACAGGGCATACAATATGATGATCTATTTAGAAAGAACTTCCCAGAAAGAAGGTCTGAGTAAGGCAGGGAATAAGGGGCTACTCAATAGAGGTTGATTTAAACTGAAGCTTATTATCTGACTTACAAATT
>NW_011494748.1:4070718-4074666 GCF_000754665.1 Bison bison bison | reverse complement strand
CTTACAAATTCATAGTAGTGAGTCCCTTACAGGGGTTTAACACCCCATAATGTTAGACCCAGCCAAGATTGTCAAATTTTAGTCTGCACTTTATACTCTAGGAAGAGAATGTAAAATGAAGATTACTAGGATAACAGTAAACATTCTATACCCATTAAGTAGCAGATAATAAAACTACTGTAGTTAGTTTCAGAAGAAAGAGCTTTATAGGAGGCAACCAGATGCGTACAAAACTTGGGGGAGTGTTGGCACACCTGGCTGCTAATTTGACTTCCAGTAATAACTCTCAATATAATACCATAGAATTGGTGTATCAAAAGAGCTCCTTTCCTTTTTGTGATTAGGTAATTAGGAAATAAAGCTGTCTCTGACACAACACACAGCAAAATGAACAGCACACACCTCTGCTGGTACCAAAAAAAAAAAAAAAAGGCATGAAAGAAGCACAGGGATGTCTTCTACAGCTGTCCCAGGAAAATCTGATCATAACTCTAAATGCAGCAGAAATACAGGAAGCAGAAGAAATAAAACCTCTGCTTCATGATATTCACTCTCATCTTGCAAACTGTGGCAGGTGTATCTGCCAGCAGAAGATAATCCCACATGGAATCAAGAGGAAGGCAGACTTGAGAAAGTTTCTCATTTAACCTACAGTGACTAAGCTAATCTGAATCATCTGCCAAATACTCTCAGTGAATTTAATGCCGGTGTCCACAGACACATAGATCAGGGAAATAGAAGAGAAGCCCCCCAAATAATAAACCTAAGCAAATATGGTCAATTAATTTATGACAAAAGTCTCTTTGAAAATTGGTGCTGGGAACTGAACAGCCACATGCAAAACAATAATATTGGACCACTGTACTATACCAAACACACACACACAAAAAACAAAATAAATTAAAGATTTCAATTTAAAGCCTACAATCATGAAACATATAGAAGAAAACAAAAATGGTACATTTCTTGACAAAAGTCTTTGAACTTTTAAAATCTATACCAAAAGCAAAAGCAATAAAAGCAAAAACAAATAAGTGGAACTATATCATACTAAACATATTCTACAGAGCAAAGAAAACCATCAACAAACTGAAAACACAACCTACTGAATAGGAATAAAAGAAAAAAAAATAAGATTTGAAAATCATTTATCTTCAAATGGGCTAATATCTAAAATATGTAAAGAAATCGTACAGGTCAATAGCAAAAAAAGAAAGAAAAACAACAACAACAACAACAACTGGTACTAAGCCCAAGCTTGTACTGCTCACCATCCGATAGGCCAATAAGTCAAGAGACAAGTTGTTTGGGGAAGGAACATGGACTTATTTAGACAGCCAGCAGACAGAGAAGAAGGTGAACTAGTGTTCCAAGGAACCATGTTACTGAAGTTAGAATTCAGGCTTCATTTATTTAAAAAAAAAAAAAAAGAGGAAGAGGTGTGGTTTGTTGTTGCAAATTTCTTGGTGCTGTAATCCTTTGCTCTTGCATCTGTCCAGGTAGGTCAGGTCACAATGTTCCTTTAAGCCTCCAATGATACAACTATTATTCTCTGTTCTGAAAACTTTTATCTCTATATGAAAAAAGTGAAGTCACTCAGTCATGTCCAACTCTTTGTGACCCCATGGACTGTAGCCTATCAGGCTCCTCTGTCCATGGATTTTTCCAGGCAAGAATACTGGAGTGTGTCGCCATTTCTTTCTCCAATATATGAAAATAATAGTATTAAAACTTTAAAGGTTAGAGCCTTGAAAATGGCCTATCATGTATGTTTCAGGCTATATGCATCATTCTTAACTTGAAGCAAAAGCAATAGAATACAAAGGTTAAAGTAAAAGACAGATCTAATATAAAGTCAAATTCCCCCTTCCCTATTAAAAAACAATTCAATTAAAAAGTGGACCGATCTGGATAGGCATTTTTCCAAAAGAGACATACAGATGACTGACATGTACATGAGAATATATTCAACATTGCTAATCACCAGGGAAATGCAAATCAAAACCACAATGAGATATCACCATGTATTTGTTGGAAAGGCTATTATCAACAAGATAAGATATAATGAGTGACAAGGATGTAGAGAAAAGAGAAACCTGTGCTGTACTGGTGGGAATGTACCATGGAAAACAGTGTGAATGTTCCGTTAAAAATTAAAAATAGAGCCACTATGTGATCTAAAAGATTTGCTTCTGGAATATTTTTCAAAGAAAATAAAACACTAATTTCAAAAGATATATGCACACTTATGCTCATTGCAGAATCATTTACAAAAGCCAAAATATGGAAACAATCTAAGTGTCCTTTGGTGAATGAATAAAGAAACAGGTATATATACACAACGGAATATTATTCAGCCATTAAAAAAGAGCCATGTCTTGACATTTGCAACAAAAAGAGTGGACTTTGAGGGTATTAGGTCCGGGAAACTAGATTAGAAGTAGACTAATACCATAAGATACCTCATGTGGAATACCAAAATAATATAATAAAAAATTTATAGGTATGGAGAATAGAATGGTGGTTGTCACAAGTAGGGAGTGGGGGTTAGAGAAATGAGTGAAGGTGATATAAATTTATTAAAAAATGAATAACAGTAATTTTTAAAAACTCAGAAAACTTACCTGATGATTATCTTAAAAAATAAAAGAAATATTGTGACTATTTAAAATTTACAACAATGTAGAGAAAATTATAAAATTATTGATATATAAAAATACCATATGTACCGTATATTCAGTATGCCATATTTGTCATATTTATTTTCTGTTGTTTTTCTTATATGTAAAAACATTAATGGATACAAATAAAAACTCAACCCTATTATTTCCTTTCTCTTACTTGCTTGAATAAAAAGGAATAGCCTTTCAAACATGTGTGGATTTTACATTGTTATTAAATATGTCCTAATTTCTTTAAAGTACATGAAGACATAACCCCTGATTTTCTTTTTTCTTTTTGTAAAATATTTGTAAGCTTTTAAATTGTTGTTGTTGATGTTCAGTCACTAAGTTGTGTCTAACTCTTTGCAACCTCATGGACTGCAGCACCCCAGGCCTCCCTGTCCCCTCCCTAGCCCCTGGAGTTTACTCAAACTCATGATCATTGAGTTGGTGATGCCATGTGAACACTTTATCTTCTGTTGTCACCTTCTCCTCCTGTCTTCTATCTTTACCAGCATCATGATCTTTTCCAATGAGTTGGCTGTTCACATCAGGTGGCCAAAGTTTTGAAGTTTCAGCTTCAGCATCAGTCCTTCCAATGAATAAGCAGGGTTGATTTCCTTTAGAATTGACTGGTTTGATCTCCTTGAAGTCTAGGGGACTCTCAAGAGTCTTCTCCAGCAACACAGTTCAAAAGCATCAATTATTTGGCACTCAGCCCTTTTATGTTACAGTTCTCACATCTGTACATGACTACTGAAAAATCCATAACTTTGACTACATGGGCTTTATCAGCAAAGTGATGTCTCTGCTTTTTAATATGCTGCCTATGTTTTTCATAGCTTTTCTTATGGTTCACGGGTTGCAAAGAGTTGGACACGACTGAACAACTGAACTGAACTCAACTCAACTGATGAGACCAGATGCCATATCTTAATTTTCTGATAGCTGAGTTTTGTCAGCTTTTAAATAAATACAAATATAGCATTGAATGTTATCAGATCAGATCAGTCGCTCAGTCGTGTCCGACTCTTTGTGACCCCATGAATTGCACACGCCAGGCCTCCCTGTTCAACACCAACTCCCGGAGTTCACTCAGACTCACGTCCATCGAGTCAATGATGCCATCCAGCCATCTCATCCTCTGTTGTCCCCTTCTCCTCTTGCCCCCAATCCCTCGCAGCATCAGAGTCTTTTCCAATGAGTCAACACTTCGCATGAGGTGGCCAAAGTACTGGAGTTTCAGCCTTAGCATCATTCCTTCCAAAGAAATCCCAGGGCTGAT
>NW_011494748.1:4069772-4070618 GCF_000754665.1 Bison bison bison | reverse complement strand
CAGTCCAAGGGACTCTCAGAGTCTTCTCCAACACCACAGTTCAAAAGCATCAATTCTTCGGCGCTCAGCCTTCTTCACAGTCCAACTCTCACATCAAAACATGACCACAGGAAAAACCATAGCCTTGACTAGATGGACCTTTGTTGGCAAAGTAATGTGTCTGCTTTTGACTATGCTATCTAGGTTCGTCATAACTTTCCTTCCCAGGAGTAAGCCTCTTTTAATTTCATGGCTGCAGTCATCATCTGTAGTGATTTTGGAGCCCAGAAAAATAAAGTCTGACACTGTTTCCACTGTTTCCCCATCTATTTCCCATGAAGTGGTGGGACTGGATGCCATGATCTTCGTTTTCTGAATGTTGAGCTTTAAGCCAACTTTTTCACTCTCCACTTTCACTTTCATCAAGAGGCTTTGTAGTTCCTCTTCACTTTCTGCCATAAGGGTGGTGTCATCTGCATATCTGAGGTTATTGATATTTCTCCCAGCAATCTTGAATTCAGCTTGTGTTTCTTCCAGTCCAGTGTTTCTCATGATATACTCTGCATATAAGTTAAATAAATAGGGTGACAATATACAGCCTTGACAAACTCCTTTTTCTATTTGGAACCAGTCTGTTGTTCCATGTCCAGTTCTAACCATTGCTTCCTGACCTGCATACAAATTTCTCAGGAGGCGGATAAGGTGGTCTGGTATTCCCATCTCTGTTCAGAATTTTCCACAGTTTATTGTGATCCACACAGTCAAAGGCTTTGGCATAGTCAATAAAGCAGAAATAGATGTTTTTCTGGAACTCTCTTGCTTTTTCTATGATCCAGCGGATGTTGGCAATTTGATCTCTGGTTCCTC
>NW_011494748.1:4058270-4069328 GCF_000754665.1 Bison bison bison | reverse complement strand
TTGCCTTTCTTTGGGATTGGAATGAAAACTGACCTTTCCCAGTCCTGTGGCCACTGCTGACTTTTCCAAGTTTGCTGGCAGATTGAGTGCAGCACTTTAATAGCATCGTCTTTCAGGATTTGGAATAGCTCAACTGGAATTCTGTCACCTCCACTAGCTTTGTTTGTAGTGATGCTTTCTAAGGCCCACTTGACTTCACATTCCAAGACGTCTGGCTCTAGGTCAGTGATCACACCATTGTGATTATCTGGGTCGTGAAGATCTTTTTCTACAGTTCTTCTGTGTATTCTTGCCATCTCTTCTTAATATCTTCTGCTTCTGTTAGGTCCATACCATTTCTGTCCTTTATTGAGCTCATCTTTGCATGAAATATTCCTTTGGTATCTCTGATTTTCTTGAAGAATTCCCTAGTCTTTCCCATTCTGTTGTTTTCCTCTGTTTCTTTGCATTGATCGCTGAGGAAGGCTTTCTTATCTCTTCTTGCTATTCTTTGGAATTCTGCATTCAGATGTTTATATCTTCCTCTTCTCCTTTGCTTTTTGCTTCTCTTCTTTTCACAGCTATTTGTAAGGCCTCCCCAGACAGCCATTTTGCTTTTTTGCATTTCTTTTCCATGGAGATGGTCTTGATCTCTGTCTCCTTGTACAATTTCACAAACCTCATTCCATAGTTCATCAGGCACTCTATCTGTCATGTCTAGGCCCTTAAATCTATTTCTCACTTCCACTGTATAATCATAAGGGATTAGGTCATACCTGAATGGTCTAGTGGTTTTCCCTACTTTCTTCAATTTAAGTCTGAATTTGGCAATAAGGGGTTCATGGTCTGAGCCACAGTCAGCTCCCGGTCTTGTTTTTGCTGACTGTATAGAGCTTCTCCATCTTTGGCTGCAAAGAATATAATCAATCTGATTTCGGTGTTGACCATCTGGTGATGTCCATGTGTAGAGTCTTCTCTTGTGTTGTTGGAAGAGGGTATTTATTATGACCAGTGCATTTTCTTGGCAAAACTCTATTAGTCTTTGCCCTGCTTCATTCTGTATTCCAAGGCCAGATTTGCCTGTTACTCCAGGTGTTTCTGGACTTCCTACTTTAGCATTCCAGTCCCCTATAATGAAAAGGACATCTTTTTTGGGTGTTAGTTCTAAATGGTCTTGTAGGTCTTCATAGAACCGTTCAACTTCAGCTTCTTCAGCGTTACTGGTTGGGACATAGACTTGGATTACTGTGATATTGAATGGTTTGCCTTGGAGACGAACAGAGATCATTCTGTCATTTTTGAGATTGCATCCAAGTACTGCATTTCAGACTCTTTTGTGACCATGATGCCCACTCCATTTCTTCTGAGGGATTCCTGCCCGCAGTAGTAGATATAATGGTCATCTGAGTTAAATTCATCCATTCCAGTCCATTTCAGTTCGCTGATTCCTAGAATGTCGACATTCACTCTTGCCATCTCTTGTTTGACCACTTCCAATTTGCCTTGATTTTTGGACCTGACATTCCAGGTTCCTATGCAATATTGCTCTTTACAGCATCGGACCTTGCTTCTATCACCAGTCACATCCACAGCTGGGATTCTTTTGCTTTGGCTCCATCCCTTCATTCTTTCTGGAGTTATTTCTCCACTGACCTTCAGTAGCATATTGGGCACCTACTGACCTGGGGAGTTTCTCTTTCAGTATCCTATCATTTTGCCTTTTCATACTGTTCATGGGGTTCTCAAGGCAAGAATACTGAAGTGGTTTTCCATTCCCTTCTCCATTGGACCACATTCTGTCAGATCTCTCCACCATGATCTGCCCGTCTTGGGTTGCCCCACAGGCATGGCTTAGTTTCATTGAGTTAGACAAGGCTGTGGTCCTAATGTGATTAGACTGACTAGTTTTCTGTGAGTATGGTTTCAGTGTGTTTGCCCTCTGATGCCCTCTTGCAACACCTACCGTCTTATTTGGGTTTCTCTTACCTTGGGCGTGGGGTATCTCTTCACGGCTGCTCCAGCAAAGCACAGCCATTGCTCCTTACCTTGGACGAGGGGTATCTCCTCACCGCCGCCTTTCCTGACCTTCAATGTGGGATAGGTCCTCTAGGCCTTCCTGCGCCTGTGCAGCCACGGCTCCAGGTAACTCCTCTCATCATATAACTATTGAATGTTATAGTTTACCAATTTTTGACCTTAAATACTAAAATTTAAGCTAATGGATAATATTGTCAACTTACATTAAAACAATGGGTTGATTAGTTAATAAAATCATAGTTAATATGGTCCCAAGGCATATCACCCAGAATTACTCTTTAGTGCTATTTCTTGCCTTGCTTCTCAGGCTGATAAAGCAGAGAAGAAAGAGACAAAGGTGGGTAATGCATGAAGCAGCAGCGCTGAGGGCAGCCAATGCATCACTTAGCAATCGCCACTTGCTCAGGCGATTTGCTACTTGCTCAGTGCTACTGGCCTCTCTCACTGAACCCTCTGCCGTAGGTAAAATTCTATGAAATTAATGCAATATAGGTATTTTTTATTTTAATTTGTAAACTAAGAAAACTGAATAAAATATATTGTGCTGTCACATGTGTTTTTATAACACGAACTAACTAACACATTTGGTAAAAACGGGCATGTCATAGAAACATTGTATTGATTCATACTTGATTTTTCCCCACACAATTTCCTAATTAATTAATCCAAGGGATTTAATTTAGGGGTGGTGGGGTTGGAAGAGATAGCACTCATCTTTTAGTTAATTACTAGATTCTACCTCCTTCTTCCATAACTCTTATCCTGACAAGGGCTCCGACATTCATTCCTTCTACCGCTCTGGACTTCGACTGATGATGTTCAGAGGGTGACGCTGAGTCTCAGTGAGACTGTCCTCTGACACAGACAGTTCATTATGTGCCTGAAGTTTTGTTGCTATGGCAGGAAAGGAAATATCAAATGCAAGGGACTTGGTCCACAGTTGTTTAAACACACCATCCTTCATATCCTTGAAGTGAAAATGCAGTTCTCTGCTTGTTGGAAAATTTTCCTCATGCTCCTCTGTTCATGATACCTGATTTGTAAATCTGCTCTTTGGATACTTGCAAAATCAGTAAAACATGCCTAATAATTTTTAAAGCAATTTTTAAAGTGGTAACATTCTTTACCACTAGTGCCACCTGGTAACATGATAAAGTGTCACCTACAAATGATCATTCTTTACATACTATATACAGAGTTCTACCATTTGCTTCTTGATTATCGTATTACCTGATACTGATGTATCTATTTACTTAAATCACCAGTCAGTTTAACAACCAGCTTCTTGAAATTGGTGACATTTTACCAATTAAAAATTTTACTTAACTCAATTAGTGAAAATTTTCATGAACATGTCAGGTAAATTAAATTGGTAAAAATCAGTTAGGCATCTTGGCCTCTTGTTTTTTGTTTCATGTTGTTGTTTTGTCATGTTTAATTTGACAGAAACTTAAAATGGTGATGTTTGTATACAACAGAAATAAGAAATGAACATGTGAAATGGGTCTCTACCCTCAGATTAATGAACCAGAAAATATTGGGGCATCAGCAAGCCCCGTTTTCCCTTCATGTTGTGTCCTTTTCTGCCATTCTTCTACACACTAATATTTTCCACCATTCCAATACCTTCAATTATGGTAATGGCTACCAGGAATGTAAACTTATTGTAAGACATATCATTTGCTTTCCATTATAGATACGATAAAAATTTGCTTCGTAGTTAGAGGGAAACATATTGCTTTCTAAAAAGTGAGTATCGCCCTGTTCCCTTATGAATAAAAATAGGCTGTAGTAGTAGGCTGCCAAGAGTTACACTATATTTCCTTAGGATTAGAGGCAACGTTTCATTTTTGATAATGTACTCGGAAAGATAAAATGCATCAGAAAACTCTATTCACTAAATTTATCATTCACATAGTTGGCCTATCATGGTTAGTCACATAATTCATAGACTGATTAAGTGCAAAGTAAATGAATCATGTAACTAAATATTTTCAAGGCAATGCATGAACGATAGAGTTAATCAATAATGTTCCCAAACTCATTTTACTAGCTATTAGCACATTATTTTGGCAAATGTAGAAAATCTATATTTGGAGGTCTTTCAGACTCAAGTCCAAGGCCAATACTAGGCATAATTATAAAGAATCAAGTATTTTTTTCTACATGTCGCCAAGCTTTTTAGATTTTTTCCAAATCTTTTTAGCCCATTTAATCTTACACTTAAATCCCTACAACATAATTCCGAAAGATCCATGGAAGTTGACTTTATTTCAGGAAAATACATCTTTCTCTTTTTTACATAAAACTAACCATGGAAATGCTTTCTAAAAGATAATTTATTATTTAAATTTTTATTGAAGATTCACCATGAACAGCACCCATCAAAACTGCAGAGTAATTAAAAAAACAATAAAGAGCTAAAGAATTTGTAAGGAAACCAACTTGAATACTATAGTCCTATTGAGACTCAGTAGTCTTCATTAATGCCATTCTGTCCTAATTGCTTTGTCTGTCATTTAAAGCAAGTCTTCTGAGATATAAAACCATCTTATTCTGCCCATCAAAAAAATGTCAGCTATGCTGCCAGTTCTTGTAAATAAATAATAATGAATGTCTGCCGGAGACAGGCCCAACCTAGTACCACCATCCTTTTAAAGAGAGAGAGAGAGAGAGGAAAAAAAAGAAGCTTTATTTCAAACTATATACATCTATTTACTCATTGACATCTGGCCAATTTCCACATTTCTAAAGCCAGAGATAATTTATATGTTCAACCTAAACAGACAGACTAGGAAACAAATTGGAATAAAGCAAAAACAAAATAAGACAAAAAGCAATAACCTTCGTTCTTGCTATGTTCATAAAAAAGCCACACTGAAGAAAATAATGGCAGAGGGAATAGAATTGCCTTCCAAGATTCCTTGCAGGTGAGATGCCCTCCAACACTCCAAACTCACTAAACTTACTGCTTCACCTGTTGCCTGACTACATTGCAAGAATTCACAACCAAACATCTCTAGCCAGACACACACCAAAAGCCTGACTATGACAAGCTCCCATTCTTAATTCTGACATAGTTTGTTATTTTTGAAACTATATAAATAATGCCAATTATAGACATTATGACAAAGGTAAACTTTGACTTGATGTCTTACCAAAGATTCTTACACCATCTCTTATTTTCCTAAAATTCTCCATTGTAAAAGCCATACTGGTGTTCTCTTCCTTGCAGAGTTAAAATAAGTTATTTAATATAATTGAAATTATTCAATAATAATCTTCTTAATATCCCAATGCTCATGTCTTTGACCTATAATATGACCAAATATTCAAATACATGATCCTTTATAGTCATATTACTGATGCCAAATTATTGGTTATTCCCTATATTTATATAATGTAGTGTTTTAATTGATATTGCAGATTATATATTTTGCTGTATAAATAGTAGCATAATTGACATCTTTGGGTTTTTGATCTTTTCCTGAAGATGGAGTCTATAAGTTAGAGTCATGAAATTAAAAGAAGGAATATATTTGAACTTTCCAGAATTGTGCATGTATACTCTGATCTGACATGCAATATACAAAAAAACAAGTTTTAACTACTATTTGAACAATATTGTGCAATGTTAAGTCTCTTCAGTCATATTCAACTCTGTGTGACCCTATGGACTGTAGCCCACCAGTCTCCTCTGTCCATGGGATTCTCCAGGCAAGAATACTAGAGTGGGTTACCATGCTCTCCTCCAGGGAATCTTCCCAACCCAGGTATCAAACCCAAGTCTCTTACATCAATCCCTTGGACAAAGGAGCCTGGTGGGGTATGGTCCATGGAGTTGTAAAGAGTTGGATATGACTGAGTGATTAAGTGTGCATATGCATGCAACCTGGGAAGTCCTTGAACAATATTATATTCCTACTAAAGTAAAGACACTTACTCCTTGGAAGGAAAGTTATGACCAACCTAGACAGCATATTAAAAAGCAGAGACATTACTTAGCCAACAAAGGTCTGTCTAGTCAAGGCTATGGTTTTCCCAGTGGTCATATATGGATGTGAGAGTTGGACTGTGAAGAAAGCGGAGCACCAAAGAATTGATGCTTTTGAAGTGTGGTGCTGGAGAAGACTCTTGAGAGTCCCTTGGACTGCAAGGAGATCCAACCAGTCCATCCTAAACATCAGTCCTGGGTGTTCACTGGAAGGACTGATTTTGAAGCTGAAACTCCAATACTTTGGCCACCTCATGTGAAGAGTTGACTCATTGGAAAAGACCCTGATACTGGGAGGGATTGGGGGCAAGAGGAGAAGGGGACGACAGAGGATGAGATGGTGGGATAGCATCACTGACTCGATGGACATGAGTTTGGGTAAACTTCAGGAATTGGTGATCGACAGGGAGGCCTGGCGTGCTGCAATTCATAAGGTCGCAAAGAGTCAGACACGACTGAGTGACTGAAATGAAGGTAAATTATTATCGTATCTTAAATGATAACCACAATTCACAAATATTTTTGATGTGTTTGCAGATCAGTGAAAAGCAATCTTGACATAAATTCAACACAATTCATATTTATTTTAATTACATACAGAGATGCTGAATATAATGAACTAAATTATCTGATTACCATGTACTATTGGTCCAAAAAACCAATTAATTTAATTTGAGGTGATATGATGCCATTATATATGCAAGTAAATGATAAAATTTCCTAGTATGAAGATATTCCTTGGACTATATTGTCAATTTGGATTTTCTTAAATTGAGGAACTTACAAATATATAGGTTCCTACTTAACCTCAGTCAGAAATTTGACTAAATTTTCCTGGAATGGTTGCAAATATAGGTTTGAATGTTTCAGAGGTATCTGTGTACTGACTTTTGGCAGTTACAGCTGAAAATTACTGCTTTAGTTAATGAAAGCTGTGTCTGTGTGTGTGTGTGTGTGTGTGTGTAAAAGCATGGGTTAAAGCAAATGTGACTGATATAGAGACTGAGGATTCAGGGACCTTGTACATAACTCCTGGCTATCCAGTTGATTTCTCTAATAAGACATAATGGGCCTGGAAAACTTCCAGAGAGGGGTGACAAAACTGATAACAGGAGTACTGAGGACAGAATGTGGGTAATAGATAGTATTTGATTTCCAGGACTGGTTGCAACATTTTTGTCTTATGAAGATTAGTGTTGGCCATATATACCAGAGAGTACAAGATAATATCCTCTGCTATTAATAAAAATAACTCACAAGTTCACAGATCCAAAATGTCATTTGGTTTATAATGAAATGCTTGATCATAAAAGTATAAAGTAAGATCAGTCATATGTCAGCATTACTTTATTCAAAATGACAGAAATAAAGCAAAAATATAGTAATTGAGATGGTTGTAAAGCCTAGTCCAATTTTTAGTAAATGACATAGAAAATTTGAACAGGACAGCTAGAAATCATTTTGAGTATAGATAATGGTTAACTGGGCTTCCCAGGTGGCACTAGTGGTAAAGAACGGGTTCAATTCTTGGGTCGGGAATATTCCCTAGAGTAAGAAATGGCAATCCACTCCAATATTCTTGCCTGGAGAATCCCATGGACAGAGGAGCCTGGCAGTCTATAGTCCATAGGGCTGCAGAGTCAGACATGACTGAAGCCACTTATCACACAGCATGCAAATGATTAACTATAGAACTTGCTTAAAAAAAAAAAAAGAAAGATATAAAAAGAAAGATGAAAAAGACAGTTGAAAAATCTTCCCCTTTTGGAATTTTGTTGAGAAGTCCTGGAAGAAATCATTGTTTTAAATTAAAAGATTAGAAGATGGTAAAACTTGGCCCCCAAATAATGGAGCTAATCCACTCTGTGTAGGTGAGCCCTGTGTCTATGATACAGCTTAGCATTCACTCTTTCAGGGATACAGGTAAGGGAATCTAGGCCATCTTCATCTCCCTCTTCAAAATCAGCACACAAGAGTACAGTATCAAGGGTAAATGGTACAATAAAAAGCTTGTATCATTTTCCTCCAGAGTTACATTTTACTAGTAGCAATATTACAGGGTTATATCATATTCCCCCAGAACTTGCTATATTACTAGAAATACATACTTCTAAGTCAGAGCTTTCATGGAATCACAGTGCCTGTACATATGTCATTTACATATAGAGGATGAATGAGGTGAACAATAGGAGTTGACAGAAAAGAGCCACAGAATCAAATAACTCAAATTTCTGTAGTGATCTATTTAAGATCATTTGAAATATGTCACTATGGAAATGCATTTATGATCATCAACATGTATTCAATGCAACTGCATTTGAAAACTATGAATAAACCTAATGTAAGTGAATTGGAAATGTGAATTTATACTCCCAGTTCTTTTCTGTTAAAAAAAAAAATAAAAATACTATTATCCCTATTTAGTAAGTGCAAGATCTACTAACACTGAATCCTTGGCTATATGTGATGACATAGTCACACACACAATGATCCGCATGATCTAGTTCTTCCCTTTATATTTTTCTGAACTGATTCAGATGAGCAACAACTACCATACTTCATATATGAACTGTCTTCTGTGCAATATCTACAGGATAAAAATACACAGCATCCTAAGTCAGTCACTATTTTTGTTCTGCTTTACTAATGGCTCATAAAGTGCAGGAAAAATATTTCAGATTCATAGTGTGAATGGATTGACATCATTAAAGCAAAGTGGAGAATAATATACAGGGAGATTTCTGTTGTGAGAGCATCCAATTCCATCTTTAGCATAAGTTGCCTGATTTATTCAAATGATGCTGGTTGCATTTCATTTACTCTTTTGTATATTAGGTTTAAAATATTCTTTTTGTTTAGAGATAAATCACAATTTATTATATACTGTTGGGAACACATCTTTTTACTTTATCATGTGTGATTTTATGATTATTTATGAGAATATACTGAAGGATATTTTAGAAATACTATGTTTATGACATTAATGGTTTTAGTTCGGAGTCACTGAGATATCAGAACTATCTCATGTTACTGATGTTGATATTCTAAATCAGGCTTTGGCAAATTTTTCAATAAAATATTAGACTTTTGGCTTTAGGGGCTAAACAATATTGGTAGCATTTACTCAACTCTGCTCTCATAGCATCAAAGTAGCCATTGATAATAGCAAATGAATGAGTATGCATTTCAATAAAGAAACTCTTGTTCACAAAGTGGTGGAAAGCTAGATTTGATCCATGGGCTATAGTTTACCATCTCCATTTTAGGGCAATGTTCCTCTCAGTGATGACTCAGTGACCAGGCTACTTAATCTGTTGATTACTACTCTTCCGATGAGACCACTGTGTTTGCTACCATTGAAGATAACCTAAGGATCATGCGCTTCGATCCCATGCTTTGGCCCAGAAGGGACACATCACATGTCCCTTCAGCCCACAGCCCATTGACCAGAACTAATCACATGCCCTTACCTAACTGTGAAGAGGCTGGGACACCTGGGGACAGATGAAATATTAAGTGAGCATGCTATCTCTGCCTCACTCAAGAATTATACATAGTAATTTGCAGAGCATGAGAAGTGTAGACAGTAATTAACAAAGCATAAATTTATATTAAGTGTACCAAGATGGCCAAATCTTTTAAGAAAAAATTACATATATGTAACTTGTTTTGTCTTTTGCATTCAGGAATATGGGCTGTCATAAGCCTTACAGTGCTACAGCTATTTAGCTGACAAATGAAAACACCAATAGGAAAGATACATTTTTAAAAATTTTGCCACTAGAAAAAGCATTATTTAGAACATATACTGAAGGAAATAGTATTTGTGGAAACATTATTTTGATGAAACTTTATATCTAGTAGTTGAATAAAGATTAAATGCAGACCAAAAAACTGATTAAAAACACCCATGTATGAAGTACTGGTCAACCTGATTGCCCCAGCACAGACTGCTGTGAGAAAAAGAGCAGTAAGAAAAGAACAAACGGAGGAAAGAATCCACACAACTAGGTTGACTGGAGAGCTAAATCCACAGGAGATCAAGGATAGATAAAGCCTGTACGTGGCTGAACTTTTTTCTAAATTATTCTTTAAAGAGAAAAAAAATAATTTATGTCTTAACTCAGTTGTAAATGATATACACCATACATAACACATTATAGTATTACATATATAATGCATAACTATACGTGATATAGTATTATAATATACAATATACATATGTATAAAATACACAATATAAATATTTTATTGTATGCTGCTGCTGCTGCTAAGTCGCTTCGGTCGTGTCCGACTCTGTGCAACCCCGTAGACGGTGACCCACCAGGTTCCTCTGTCCCTGGAATTCTCTAGGCAAGAATACTGGAGTGGGTTGCCATTTCCTTCTCCAATGAATGCATGCATGCTAAGTTGCTTCAGTCATGTCCAACTCTGTGCAACCCCATGGACAGCAGCCCACAAGGTTCCTCTATCCATGGGATTCTCCAGGCAAGAAAACTGGAGTGGGTTGTCAGTTCCTTCTCCATGTTATTTTATAATATAGCATTATACATATGATATGTATAATGTGTAATATCAGTTCAGTTCAGTTGCTCAGTTGTGTCCAACTCTTTGCGACCCCATTAATACCAGGCCTCCCTGTCCATCACCAACTCCCAGAGTCCACCCAGACCCATGTCCATTGATTCAGTGATGCCATCCAACCATCTTATCCTCTATCATCCCCTTCTTCTCCTGCGCTCAATCTTTCCCAGAATCAGGGTCTTTTCAAATGAGTCAGCTCTTCATATCAGGTGGCCAAAGTATTGGAGTTTCAGCTTCAACATCAGACTTTCATGAACACCCAGGAATGATTTCCTTTAGGATGGACTGGTTGGATCTCCTTGCAGTCCAAGGGACTCTCAAGAGTCTTTTCCAACACCACAGTTCAAAAACATCAACTCTTCAGTGTTCAGCTTTCTTCACAGTCCAACTCTCACATCCATACATGACCACTGGGAAAACCATAGCCTTGACTAGACAGACCTTTGTTGGCAAAGTAATGTCTC
>NW_011494748.1:4047981-4058170 GCF_000754665.1 Bison bison bison | reverse complement strand
TTCACAGTCCAACTCTCACATCCATACATGACCACTGGGAAAACCATAGCCTTGACTAGACAGACCTTTGTTGGCAAAGTAATGTCTCAGCTTTTTGATATGCTGTCTAGATTGGTCATAACTTTCCTTCCAAGGAGTAAGCATCTTTTAATTTCATGGCTGCAGTCACCATCTGCAATGATTTTGGAGCCCAAAAAAATGAAGTCAGCCACTGTTTCCACTGTTTCCCCATCTATTTGCCATGAAGTGATGGGACCAGATGCCATGATCTTATTTTTCTGAATGTTGAGCTTTAAGCCAAATTTTTCAATGTGTAATGTAGTATTATATATATTGCATATATATAATGTATAAATATATAATTGCATACATATAATGTATGTGCTATATAGCTATCCCTGGTTATATTAATTTTTAGTAAGATGACATAGCTATAGATGTAGATGCAACAAATACAAATATATAGACAGAGAGAGAAAGAATGCCAGTGACTACAATGCAATAATATAACTTTCAAATATTAAACATAAAGATATAGTACCAATAGAAGTTAGTTCTATATAATCCATATATCCCTCAAGTCATTTTTATTTTTAAAGCCAACAATAGAACAATAACTATCTTCCCTTCAATATTTTGAAATACACTTTCATAAAATTCTGGGAATTTGTCCGGTGACTTCCATCCTTCATTTATTTGGTTTTAATACACTCAAAAATGACATGGCTACCTATTCCCAAAGATCATTTTGCTTCCACTCCCAGTTTTCTTTACTCATCATAATAGTGTCCAGAGTTGCAATTCCCCATATTGATTCCTTGACATTTTTCATGATGAAATATTAAATAAGGCAAGTAAAGAATTTATCAGATGTTCTGTTTTTAGCAGAATAAAACTTCTAACAAATAAAGTTCTCCATCATTACCCATATTGGTACTGAACTTATTTTATGATATGCATTAGGAAAGCATTTTGAATATTGTTTGTTTGGCTCAGAAATTTATATAATTTTTATTTCTGCTTCTCTCATTTCTTATTCTCTCTGAAAGGTTTCAAACACAATTCCATTTTCCTCTTTGTGATTTTATATCCAAGAAGACATCTTTCTGATATACAGTCTAATGTAGCAGAAAAAGCATCAGCTTTGCAACCACATAAGCCCAGGTCTACATCATGGGTAGCTTTTAACAAGTTGCATTAACTCTTTGAAAAACATTATTCTTTATCTAAAATTAAAAATATAAATTTAACATAAAATCTTTACAAATTTGTTTGTGCATTTATTTCCATTAATTTGGAGCTTTGTCTCCTCTCTGAGTTTAGTACTCCATTGTTAAATACATTTTTAAAGAGACGTTTTAATTCTTTGAGACTCATTAGTTTCATAAATTTCTAGGTGTATTTTGTAATCCATTTCTTTGAAAAACCTGATGTTAAAAATAAAAAAAGAACAGCCTATGCCTCAAATTACCAATCCATTTTCTTTTGTTTCTGGAATAAGAATGAGGGACAATCACTAAATACTGTTTGAGGAAGATAGTAAAAGGTGAATTACATATGGTCCTGGTTTACAATCTAAGTAAGCAACTTTGCCTCCATTTTTTAGATATTTTTTCCTGAATGAATGTCCCCTTTATGCACCAACAATAAAATTTTTTAAATTAGAAACATAGAATATAATAACTACTCAAATAACTTACTGAATTTGTCATATTTTACTCCTGGATAGGTACTCATGAAACTTCCACTGAAGACTACTAAAACTCAGGGTAATTTAAAATCAAATAGTCAGCACATAACTTCTAAAATCCTTTCATAAGAAAGCATAATATTATCCTCTCTCTGCTGTTGCATAACTCTCAATAATGCTAGAGGGAGTTATTTTTACATCACAGGTAAAGTAGGCCTTTTAGTTGGCTAATGTAGAGTGGAATGGCCATTAAGCATTCTTTTCTGTGTGTGTGTGTGTGTGTGTGTGTGATGAAGGGATTGCCTTTACAGAACTTGTGGGATTTTTATTCACCCGTTTGTCAAGCTTACTTCTCTATAATTGTCAGTTTTTCTTAGTTATCATTATTGGAAAAGTTGCTTGTGGCATAAGATCACTAAATGTAGTAGAGCAAATGAACAGTGTATAGTACAGATAGCTGGAAAGTATGGTAAATGAAATTTATGCAAATATATGGCACTGAGAAATGGCATGGCACTGTGGGTACTTGTCTCTTAGGTCCTTGTTTTTTCCTCCAAAAGAATTGCTTTTCATATTTACTTTTGTTATATTTTCTTAAAATATAAACTTCTTAGCCTTGGGAAAATTGTAGCACAACTTTGTAAAAGCATAAAATATTCTTATTGTATTGGTCTTTAATTCAATGACTGAATAGATTTAATGACTTTAAGGAACACTTTTCTTTTTCTTTACTGGATAATGTTGAATAAGACCTATTACATAATTACAATTTTGTTTTATGTTTTAGTTTTTATTTTTATTCTTGTTTTGTTTTTTATTTTTTATTATTTTTATTCTTGAACATAGAATATTAGTCAAGTTCATGACAGACATTATTTTTCCTAGAACTATTTGATAAATAATAGTTTCATTATTGATAACAATTCTGATTTGTTCTCTTCAGAGTAATAGTAGTCATTCCTGGAATTTAAACATAAAAGGAGATCTTGTTGTATAGAAGACAGAGGGAAAAATATATCACATTGATTGAATTGATTAAAAATAAGCACTATAAAAAAGAAAGCCTAAATGGAATTGCATTTTTTCCTTCTACAACAAAGAGAAGGAAAAAAAAATGACTAGGTCTGCAATATTTTGTGTACATTGAGTAAAGTTTTTAGAATCTCTTTAACATTACCTAAGTCATATATGTTTACTAGTCATTTTTTTTTTAAAGGGAGGTGGGAGTATTACTCAAAGCTGATACTATAGATCAAGTATTTTGTTGTTGTTCAATCTCTAAGCTGTGTTCAAATCTTTGCAACCCCATGGATTAAAGCATGCCAGGCTCTCTTGTCCTTCACTATCTCCCAGACATCACTCAAATTCATGTCCATTGAATCAATGATGCTATTTGATAGACCAAGTATACCAAATGTTTATTTCTCACTCATTGAAGATACACAATGGGGTTTCAATATCTAAAATAGATTCTTAAATATAGAGTGACCCAGACCCTCAGACTCTTCCCCTCTCTCATCCATGCCATCTTCAACTCAGCCTTGTCTATATGAAGCCTGACATGGAGAAGATGGATGGGAAGACTCTTGTGGCAAGACTCCACAGGATGGACTAGACCTGGAGGTGTTCCCTCACTTTGCTGACATGCTTGAGGCTAGAGCTTACTTGTAAGATCATATGTAGCATAGGGGTGGCTTAGAAATACAGTCTGTGCCCAAGGGAAAAAAGGAAAGGAGAGGGTGATAAGCCAGCAGACTCCGCCATAGCAACAATCAAACATAAAGAAAAACACATAGGCAGGACTCACAGAATGCTATTCCAATCACTCGAATAAAGAGAACCATTGCTATCAATCTGTTTTACCTTTTCTGACTTAAAATGATAGTACATGTACAAATTTATGAGATTCTACATAACATGTTACCTTTGTGTTGTGTTGTGCTTAGTCACACAGTCGTGACCGAGTCTTTGCAACCCCATGGACTATAGCCTGCCAGGCTCCTCTGTCCATGGGGATTCCCCAGGCAAGAATACTGGAGTTGTTTGCATGCCCTCCTCCATGGTATCTTTCCAACCAGGGAATCGAACCCAGGTCTCCTGCACAGCAGGTGGAATCTTTACAGTCTGAGCCACCAGGGAAGCCCATGCTACCTTTAGGATTTCTTATTAACTAAGAAAAATAGAAACATTTTAAATTTTCAACAATATAAAATTAAAAGTGTTAGTCACTCAGTCATGTCTGACTGTTTGTGGCTCCATGGACCTAGCCTGTCAGGCTCCTCTACCCATGGGATTTTCCAGGCAAGAACACTAGTGGGTTGACATTTCCTTCTCCAGGGCATTTTCCTGACCCAGGGATCAAACTCAGGTCTCCTGCATTGCAGGAGGATTCTTTACCATCTGAGCTACGAGGGAAGCCCATCAATAGAGGTAAACTTAAAAACAGTTACATCTATTTTGTAGACTATTAAGCAGCTATTAAAGAATGAAGTGGAGGTAAATTTGTACTGCATATGCTCAGTCTTCATGATAGACTGATTACTAAAAAAGTACTAATACAGGAAAAGTTCTATTACAAATAAAACAATATATTTTTTAGTATTTGACTATATGTACAGAGTACAAAATGTTGGACAGATTTAGGATAATTTGACGCTGAAGTCAGGGAGAGCACTGGGTAGACTTATAATTTATAACCTTCTATATTCAGTCAGTTCAGTCTCTCAGTTGTGTCTAACTCTTTGCAACCCCATGGACTGCAGCACGCCAGGCTTCCCTGTCCATCACCAACTCCCAGAGCCTACTCAAACTCATGTCCATTGAATCAGTGATGCCATCCAACCATCTCATCCTCTGTTGTCCCCTTCTCCTCCCGCCTTCAATATTTCCCAGAGTTATATATTATGAGAGTTTTTTTTTCTTTTCTTTTCTTAAAAAGGATCCTATATTGCTTGTTAAATCATACAAAATAAAGAATAAAAAACATTTGATTACAAGGAGAAGGACGTGCACTTATCAGCTTGATAATGAAACTTCTGACTTTCACATATGAACTGCTTGGTTGGTCTCCTATTATCAGCAAGATAGAGCTAATAAATGCAATTTTCATGTATTAATACATTGCTCAGGTGGTGTGCTCAGGGAGACTTTCTTCTCTTTCAAATCTAGGCCCCAAGTCTCAAAAGCTGAGAGAATAGCAGAACAAACTATTTTCTTGGAAGGATCCTACTTCTCAATAACATCTTAAGGAAAGACTTCTTAAGATCACTTTAAAAGTAATTATGTCTCCATCCATCACCTGTTTAGTTGTGTCTGACTGTTTGTGACCTCCTGGACTGTAGCCCACCAGGCTTCTCTGTCCAGGGAATTTCCCAGGCAAGAATACTGTAGTGGTTGCCATTTCCCTCTCCAGGGGATCTTGCCAACCCAGGGATCAAACCCTCATTGCTACTGTCTCTTAACATTGTAGGCACATTTTTTTTTTTTTTTTTTACTACTTAAGCCCTACTCAGTGTTAAATAAGTTGATCACTAAATGAAACTAATCTGTGTGCTTATTAGACTACTGCTTCCTAAGTGCCTTCTACTGTCCCCTTCCACTTTTAGAACCAAGAGATGAACTTATAGCAAAAGTCTCAAGATATTCCTTTGAAGAGGCAAATCTGATCATCTCTGAGAGACATAAAGTTTACCAACAGAGATTTGAAATTTAAAGAGAAATGAACTTGACTGAGTTCTTATGTCACCGGTTAAACACTTCATTAGTCTTGTCTGAAAAGTGGTACAATAGTTTTCTTCCCTTCAAAATGGAGACAACAATATTTTCTAATTCAAAGAACTGTTGGAGGATTGAATGAGATAACACTTCCAAAGCATTTAGTAGAGTGCCAATCTGTGTTGTGTTATGCTATATTATTGTTTTTCCTGTTGTGGCTACTGTTGTTATTTGAAGATTTCTGAGAAGCACTGGCCCCTAGAAGAAAGTAACAGAGACAGAAATGAGCTTCAGACTTTTGCCTGCTGCACAAAGAGACCATTATGCTTGCAGCTTTCTCTGCTAGTATCAGAGAAATTCTCTGGGATCTTCAGCATGTTTCCATTCCACAGTGCCATAAACATTTATTGGGCTGCTACTCTATGCTGTGCACTTTGTATCTTGGGATTTCTAATGGAGATCAGCCCTGGGTGTTCTTTGGAAGGAATGATGCTAAAGCTGAAACTCTAGTACTTTGGCCACCTCATGCGAAGAGCTGACTCATTGGAAAAGACTCTGATGCTGGGAGGGATTGGGGGCAGGAGGAAAAGGGGAGGGCAGAAGATGAGATGGCTGGATGGCATCACCAATTCAATGGACGTGAGTTTGAGTGAACTCCGGGAGATGGTGTTGAACAGGGAGGCCTGGCGTGCTGCAATTCATGGGGTCGCAAAAAGTCGGTCACGACTGAGCGACTGAACTGAACTGAAGAATCTCTGTGGCTAAGCTTCTGCAGACCATTGGAAAATGTGTGATACAGGTAAAATGGGCCAGGTAGGACAGCAGGTTTCTGAAACAGGAAGAGATCAAAGCTCTTTGTCTGAGCCGGGAGTGTTCTGCCTTTGGCCTCACACTATAGCTGCCTTCTGCAGTCTCCCACCTTCCCTTTCTTAGTGTTCTGGGGCAGAGGTGGGAGCACTGCTGTGTAATATTGGCTCTCTCTGAAGGGCCCTTGGCACAAATTCACACACACACACACACACACTACACAACTTCATAGCTTTATCCAGAGTGACTCATTCACTATATGTCTTGTGTTACAGGCACATTGAATAATAAGATGCCTTTTAAGTGGTTCAAGCAGTACAGATGATCTCTTCCTTTCAGTGTGACTGTATTGCTAGTGAACTCATTGTATATATTTGATTACTGTGGTTCACAGTTGAAAAGCAGAAAATCAAGGAAATTCTAGAATCATTTTGATTGCATGTGATGAAAACATTGGAAAGTGACAGATATTCAATATTCAGGTCAGTTTCAATGTTAGTGTGACTGGCATATCAAAATCTAATCTTAATTAAAGTCCTAGAAAGATTAAGCAAATAGAAACAAAAGTAAAACAAGGGAATAAACAGTCTTCTGAAGAATCAAATAATGTTTTCAAATTTGTTTCATCTAACTACCTGCATGCAGATATGCAAAAAAAGCAAGATCATGGCATGTGAGAGTAAGATCTTATACTTCATGAATATGGGGAAACCTGGCATGTGTCCAGAAATGAGGAAATATTTATTGTGTTGTTTTGTCTTCCTCTTTTATAATTAATTCACAATTAGATGTGTAATTATAATTCAGAAATAGGCAAAATACATTCAGTGGTTTTAACCATTGATAGATTTGTAAACAAAAGCAGCTGGACTGAAATTTCTTCAAGGAAATATTTGCATGCCAACAGTTTATCAAGCTGAAAGTCTGCTGATACATCTACACATGGGCATTATGTTAATGATAGTGCAACAGTGATTCATTCAGTGCTTTCTACTACTGTCATAGGGCAACAGATGTAAAAGAATAAAGTTTGGGTATAAAAGGGGAAAAGGTCTCTGTGCTTTTAATCCTTTACAACCTTTCAGAGGAGACTGTCATTAATTTGGCTATTACTATTTATTCCTTAAGCTACTTCATGTGAAATCATTTCTTGAACACAAATGAAAAGAAATTAGGACAAAAGACTTCCCAGGTTGGGCTAGTAGTAAAGAACCTGCCTGCCAATGCAGGAGACACAAGAGATGCTGGTTCAACCCTCGAGTCAGGACGATCCCCTGGAGGAGAGTATGGCAACCCACTCCAGTATTCTTGTCTGGGGAATCCTATGGACAGAGGAACCTGGTGGGCTTCAGTCCATGGGATCGCAGAGAGTTGGACATGACTGAAGCGACTTAGCACTTAGGACAAAACGACATTAATTCCAAACTATAGGACTTCAGGGCTCAAGAATAACAAAAACACCTTGCTATTTTAAACTATCACTTTATTTTAACAAG
This sequence comes from Bison bison bison, assembly GCF_000754665.1. Taxonomy (NCBI): domain Eukaryota; kingdom Metazoa; phylum Chordata; class Mammalia; order Artiodactyla; family Bovidae; genus Bison; species Bison bison. Next base: position 4,050,463 of record NW_011494748.1, on the reverse strand, counting down.
CTGGCAATCCAAATAATCACAAGGGATTTTGCCCAGTAATCTCAAAATTTCAATACTCTTCAAATTTTTCATCAACTAACCAAGAGAATTGATGTTAAGTGATCTTCCTTCCCCATCATGGGGAAGAGTGTAAATAAAACTATGCTGGAAGGGAGGAGATGCTTTAAGGAAAATAAGAGAAATGAGTGAACTTACTAAAAATAAACATTGAAATGAGGCAACATGGTAGAATGGAAATGATACACATCCAGTTTACAGACACACATGGCTTAAATCTCTATTTTTCTGAGTTTCTAATATCTGTGAGATCTTGAGCAATTGACTCAGTCGCACTGAGCCTCCACTTGGTCTGCTCTAAAAGACTGATATTCATACCTTCTATTAGATTCTTTGAGTCAGTACCAGGCACTGAGCTAAATAAACATGTTTTCCTTTCACTTCCATATTAATTTCTAGCAGTATCATTATCTCCAACTCACAGACAAGAAAAACAAGGCCCCATAAAATTTTCTAACGTGCTCAGTCCACAAATCAAATAAATGACAGAGTGGTGACTTGAAACTAATCCATGCATTTAGACAGTATGCACATGTCAAGGAAACTGGACAAGTTTACTCCCAGAGTAGAAACTCAAAATCCTGTTCCTTAGACTCCAGAAGAAATGCTGATTTTGGAATCTGCATGCAACAGTTACTTGAAGTTGAATAACTGAGTTAGAAGCCTATTGAATCTTGTGCTTTCCAGCTTACGAATGAGATTGGTTTCAGAGCTTGGAAAAAATCAAAACTAAAAGACATAATGATTATATAACCAAGATAAAAAAAATGTAGGATAATCATGAACAGGAATTAGAAAGAGCATTTTAAAATAGAACCTTTAAGAATTAATGAAGAAAAACAAATTGTTTAATATATTTGTAAAGAAGACTTCCAACAGCAAATAACAACCACAACAAAAGACTAAAACTGGCTCTAGAGGAGCTAAGGTGGCGGAGGAGTAGGACGGGGAGAACACTTTCTCCCCCACAAATTCATCAAAAGAACATTTAAACACCGAGTAAATTCCACAGAACAACTTCTGAATGCCGGCAGAGGACATCAGGCACCCAGAAAAGCAACCCAAGTCTTCGAAAGGAGGTAGGAAAAAATATAAAAGACAAAATAAGAGACAAAAGAGGGAGGGATGGAGTTCCATCCCAGGAAGGGAGTCTTAAAAAGAGAGAAGTTTCCAAACACCAGGAAACCTTCTCACTGCCGAATCTGTGCGGAGCCTTGGAAGCGCAGAGGGCAACATAACAAGGAGGAAAAATAAATAAACAATTAAAACCCGCAGATTACGAGCCCTACGGTAACTCCCCCAGCGGAGAAGCAGCGCAGACGCCTGCACACGCTACTAGCAAGCGGGGGCTGGGCAGGGAGGTGCGGCGCGGGCTGCATGGCTTAGAGTAAGGATCTGGCCTGAATACCCCGAGCACTATCTGAGCGAAATAATTTGGGCTAGCAAACCAGACTGTGGGATATCTACCACGTGAAAAGCCAGCCCTAACCTAAGACACCGCCAGGCCCGCACATGGAACAAAGGACTGAACAGAGAAAGCCGGCTGCAGACCATCCCCCTCCGGTGACAGGCAGCCAGAGCCGGAAAGGGGCAGTCACAGCCCCAGAGAGACATTATCTATAAAACTCTAAGCAGGCTTCTTTGCTAACTAAGACTTCTTAGGTGTCTGGACGGTCAACATCCACCTGAGAAGGTGCGCCGGTTGTACACTTAGATAGCTGAGTGGCGGGGACGCGATAAGTCGCAGCAATCGTGCTTGCCAAACACCTTATCACCTGACCTGCTCAGACCTGCTGCACGAAACGCAGGGCGAACCGAGTCTGCGCCTCTGAGGACTACCCGAGTGCCTGAACCTGAGCGGCTTGGACCTGGGAAATGCAAGCAGCCCAGGGCTGGCCATGGATGGTTCCCAGTGGAGCAATCTAGAGCCTGAGCAGTGTGGGCAGGGAGGCTACACGCACCGTGAGCGGGCCAGACCCAGTGTAGTTGAGGCACTGAGAGCACTCGCCAGTGTTATTTGTTTGCAGCATCCCTCCCTCCCCACAGAGTGACTGAACAAGTGAGCCTAAAAAAAAAAAAGTGTCCTCCACCGTCCCTTTTGTGTCAGGGCGGAAACCAGACACTGAAGAGACCAGCAAACAGAAGAATCTATAACAGAGGGAACCACCCTGGAAGCTACAGGCAATAGATTAAAACCCTGTGGTTAGTACCGACTACATAGGAAGGGGCCTATAGATGTTGAGAAATATAAGTTGGACCAAGGAACTAGCCGAAAATGAACTGAACCCACAATACCGACAACAAAACCAGAGAAAGTCCTAGATATATTTTTACTATTTTTACAATCATTCTTTCTTTCTTTTTTTAATTTTTTAAAAAATTTTAAGTCCTCTATTATTCCTTTAATTTTCACTTTTATTAACCT
>NW_011494748.1:4043157-4047766 GCF_000754665.1 Bison bison bison | reverse complement strand
TATTTTTTTTTTTATAATTTTTGTGACTTTTTTTCCCTCTCTTTCTTTCTCTTCTTCTTTTATATAACATTGTATACCTGAAATTCCAAACCCAACTCTAGATTTTTAATTTATGCTTTTTGGTATTTGTTATCAATTTTGTACCTATATTTTCTTTATAATTTTTGCAAATTTGTTTTTGTTTTCTCTCTTTCTTTTTCTTCTTCTTCTTTTTTTTAACGTTGTATTTTTGAAATTCCAAACTCTACTCTAGATTTTTAACCTTTGCTTTTTGGTATTTGTTATCAATTTAATACCTATATTTTCCTTATAATTTTTGTGACTTTGTTTTTGTTTGTTTTCTTTTCTCTCTCTTTCCTTTCCTTCTTCTTTTCTTTAACATTGTATTTTTGAAATTCCAAACTCTACTCTAGATTTTTAATTTTTGCTTTTATGTATTTGTTACCAATTTGGTACCTTTAAGAACCCAATCTTCAGTACCCATTTTTCACTAGGGAGTGAGATTACTGGCTTGACTGCTCTCTCTCCCTTTGGACTCTCCTTTTTCTCCACCAGGTCGCCTGTGTCTCCTCCCTAACCCCTCTCTACTCTACCCAACTCTGTGAATTTCTGTGTGTTCCAGACGGTGGAGAACACTTAGGGAACTGATTACTGGCTGGATCTGTCTCCTTCCTTTTCATTCCCCTCTTTTATCCTCCTGGCCACCTCTGCCTCCTTCCTCCTTCTTCTCTTCTCTGTATAACTCCATGAACATCTCTGAGCGGCCCAGTTGTGGAGTGCACATAAGGAAGTGATTACTGGCTAGCCCACTCTCTCCTCTATTGATTCCACCTCATCTCATCTGGGTCACCTCTAACTCCCTCCTCCCTCTTCTCATCTTCATGTAATGTTGTGAACCTCTCTGGGTGACCCTCACGGTGGAGAAACTTTTCATCTTTAATGTAGATGTTTTATCAATGGTACTGTATAGAAGGAGAAGTTTTGAAACTACTGTAAAAATAAGACCAATAACTGGAAGCAGGAGGCTTAAGTCCAAACCCTGACTCCAGGGAACTCCTGACTCCAGGGAACATTAATTGACAGGAGCTCATCAAACACCTCCATACCTACACTGAAACCAAGCACCACACAAGGGCCAACAAGTTCCAGGGCAAGACATACCAAGCAAATCCTCCAGCAACAAAGGAACACAGCTCTGAGCTCCAAGATACAGGCTGCCCAAAGTCACCCCAAAACAATAGACATCTCATAACTCATTACTGGACACTTCATTGCACTCCAGAGAGAAGAAATACAGCTCCACCCACCAGAACACTGACATAAGCTTCCCTAACCAAGAAACCTTGACAAACCACCTGTACAAACCCACACACAGTGAGGAAATGCCACAATAAAGAGAACTCCACAAACTGCCAGAATACAGAAAGGACACCCTGAACTCAGCAATTTAAACAAGATGAAGAGACAGAGGAATACCCAGCAGATAAAGGAACAGGATAAATGCCCACCAAACCAAACAAAAGAGGATGAGATAGGGAATCTACCTGATAAAGAATTCTGAATAATGATAGTGAAATTGATCCAAAATCTTGAAATAAAAATGGAATCACAGATAAATAGCCTGGAGACAAGGATTGAGAAGATGCAAGAAAGGTTTAACAAGGACCTAGAAGAAATCAAAAAAAGTCAATATATAATGAATAATGCAATAAATGAAATTAAAAACACTCTGGAGGCAACAAATAGAATAACAGAGGCAGAAGATAGGATTAGTGAGTTAGAAGATAGAATGGTAGAAATAAATGAATCAGAGAGAAAAAAAGAAAAACTAATTAAAAGAAATGAGGACAATCTCAGAGACCTCCAGGACAATATTAAATGCTACAACATTCGAATCATAGGGGTCCCAGAAGAAGAAGACAAAAAGAAAGACCATGAGAAAATACTTGAGGAGATAATAGTTGAAAACTTCCCTAAAATGGGAAAGGAAATAATCACTCAAGTCCAAGAAACCCAGAGAGTCCCAAACAGGATAAACCCAAGGCGAAACACCCCAAGACATATATTAATCAAATTAACAAAGATCAAACACAAAGAACAAATATTAAAAGCAGCAAGGGAAAACCAACAAATAACACACAAGGGAATTCCCATAAGGATAACAGCTGATCTTTCAATAGAAACTCTTCAAGCCAGGAGGGAATGGCAAGACATACTTAAAGTGATGAAACAAAATAACCTACAGCCCAGATTATTGTACCCAGCAAGGATCTCATTCAAATATGAAGGAGAAATCAAAAGCTTTACAAACAAGCAAAAGCTGAGAGAATTCAGCACCACCAAATCAGCTCTCCAACAAATACTAAAGGATATTCTCTAGACAGGAAACAAAAAAGGGTGTATAAATTAGAACCCAAAACAATAAAGTAAATCACAACGGGATCATACTTATCAGTAATTACCTTAAACGTAAATGGGTTGAATGCCCCAACCAAAAGACAAAGACTGGCTGAATGGATACAAAAACAAGACCCCCACATATGTTGTCTACAAGAGACCCACCTCAAAACGGGACACATACAGACTGAAAGTGAAGGGCTGGAAAAAGATTTTCCATGCAAATAGGGACCAAAAGAAAGCAGGAGTAGCAATACTCATATCAGATAAAATAGACTTTAAAACAAAGGCTGTGAAAACAGACAAAGAAGGTCACTACATAATGATCAAAGGACAAATCCAAGAAGAAGATATAACAATTATAAATATATATGCACCACAGGAGCACCACAATATGTAAGACAAATGCTAACAAGTATGAAAGGAGAAATTAACAATAACACAATAATAGTGGGAGACTTTAATACCCCACTCACACCTATGGATAGATCAACTAAACAGAAAATTAACAAGGAAACACAAACTTTAAATGATACAATAGACCAGTTAGACCTAATTGATATCTAAAGGACATTTCATCCCAAAACAATGAATTTCACCTTTTTCTCAAGCGCACATGGAACCTTCTCCAGGATAGATCACATCCTGGGCCATAAAGCTAGCCTTGGTAAATTCAAAAAAATTGAAATCATTTTTTCTGACCACAATGCAGTAAAATTAGATCTCAATTACAGAAGAAAAACTATTAAAAATTCCAACATATGGAGGCTGAACAACACGCTGCTGAATAACCAACAAATCACAGAAGAAATCAAAAATGAAATCATAATTTGCATAGAAATGAATGAAAATGAAAACACAACAACCCAAAACCTGTGGGACACTGTAAAAGCAGTCCTAAGGGGAAAATTCATAGCAATACAGGCACACCTCAAGAAACAAGAAAAAAGTCAAATAAATAACCTAACTCTACACCTAAAGCAACTAGAAAAGGAAGAAATGAAGAACCCCAGGGTTAGTAGAAGGAAAGAAATCTTAAAAATTAGGGCAGAAATAAGTGCAAAAGAAACAAAAGAGACCATAGCAAAAATCAACAAAGCCAAAAGCTGGTTCTTTGAAAAGATAAATAAAACTGACAAACCATTAGCCAGAGTCATCAAGAAACAAAGGGAGAAAAATCAAATCAATAAAATTAGAAATGAAAATGGAGAGATCACAACAGACAACACAGAAATACAAAGGATCATAAGAGACTACTATCAACAAGTATATGCCAATAAAATGGACAACGTGGAAGAAATGGACAAATTCTTAGAAAAGTACAACTTTCCAGAACTCGACCAGGAAGAAATAGAAAACCTTAACAGACCCATCACAAGCACGGAAATTGAAACTGTAATAAAAAATCTTCCAGCAAACAAAAGCCCAGGTCCAGACGGCTTCACAGCTGAATTCTACCAAAAATTTAGAGAAGAGCTAATACCTATCCTACTCAAACTCTTCCAGAAAATTGCAGAGGAAGGTAAACTTCCAAACTCATTCTATGAGGCCACAATCACCCTAATACCAAAATCTGACCAAGATCCCACACAAGAAAGAAAACTACAGGCCAATATCACTGATGAACATAGATGCAAAAATCCTTAACAAAATTCTAGCAATCAGAATCCAACAACACATTAAAAAGATCATACACCATGACCAAGTGGGCTTTATCCCAGGGATGCATGGAATCTTCAACATCCGCAAATCAATCAATGTAATACACCACATTAACAAATTGAAAAATAAAAACCATATGATTATCTCAATAGATGCAGAGAAAGCCTTCGACAAAATTCAACATCCATTTATGATAAAAACTCTCCAGACAGCAGGAATAGGAGGAACATACCTCAACATAATAAAAGCTATATAAGACAAACCCACAGCAAACATTATCCTCAATGGTGAAAAATTGAAAGCATTTCCTCTAAAGTCAGGAACAAGACAAGGGTGCCCACTTTCACCATTACTATTCAACATAGTTTTGGAAGTTTTGGCCACAGCAATCAGAGCAGAAAAAGAAATAAAAGGAACCCAAATTGGAAAAGAAGAAGTAAAACTCTCATTATTTGCAGATGACATGATCCTCTACATAGAAAACCCTAAAGACTCCACCAGAAAATTACTAGAACTAATCAATGATTATAGTAAAGTTGCAGGATATAAA